>NC_053027.1:153175465-153227661 GCF_003073215.2 Triticum urartu
AGAACCACCTACTCATGTGTTGAGATCAAGACATTCCATTCCTACCATATGAATCTTGATCTCTAGCCTTCCCAAGTTGCTTTCCACTCAAATCTTCTTTCCACCAAATCCAAATCCTATGAGAGAGAGTTGAGTGTTGGGGAGACTATCATTTGAAGCACAAGAGCAAGGAGTTCATTACCTACACACCATTTGTTACTTCTTGGAGAGTGGTGTCTCCTAGATTGGCTAGGTGTCACTTGGGAGCCTCCGACAAGATTGTGGAGTGAACCAAGGAGTTTGTAAGGGCAAGGAGATCGCCTACTTCGTGAAGATCTACCGCTAGTGAGGCAAGTCCTTCGTGGGCGATGGCCATGGTGGGATAGACAAGGTTGCTTGTTCGTGGACCCTTTGTGGGTGGTTGCTTCTCCGTGGACCCTTCGTGGGTGGAGCCCTTCGTGGACTCGCGCAACCGTTGCCCTTGGGTGGAGCCCTGTGTGGACTCTCGCAACCGTTACCCTTCGTGGGTTGAAGTCTCCATCAACATGGATGTAGGATAGCACCACCTATCCGAACCATGGGAAAAACATCTGTGTCTCCAATAGTGTTTGAATTCTCCAAACCCTTCCCTTTACATTCTTGCAAGTTGCATGCTTTACTTTCTGCTGCATATATACTCTTTGCATGCTTGCTTGAATTATGTGATGATTACTTGACTTGTCCTAAAATAGCTAAAATTTGCCAAGAACTAAAATTGGGAAAAGGTTAAGTTTTTATTTGGTCAAGTAGTCTACACCCCCCCTCTAGACATACTTTCGATCCTACACAAGGAGAGAGACCTTAATGAATTTAGCACATCGTCGAAAGGCGAGTGTTGAAAGATATTCATGGAGGTGAACTCCATGATCGGCGCCCAATCGGATTCGATAGGCACGGATGCAGGCGGCTCGGAGTCCGTGGCCGGGGACAAATCCAGTGGTTCGGCAACACGGCTCTCGTAAGGGGTGAAGTCAGTATCCAACTCCATCGCCACTAAGAGTGCGGCCTCCATGGTGGGGTCTATCCCTCCGTACTCGGATTGCGCAATTTGCTCCGGTTTGAAGGCCGGAGTAGTTGCAGATGCGATCTCCCGAACACTGTCCGACGACAGAGTTACGTCAAGCTTGTCGTGATTGTGCGGCGCACCTGACATGGGCTCGAATCCGTCGAAGATCAAGTCTCCACGGATGTCGGCAGTGTAGTTTAAGTTTCTGAACCTGACCTATTGGCTAGGGGCGTAGCTCTCGATCTGCTCCAGATGGCCAAGCGAATTGGCCCGCAGTGCGAAGCCGCCGAATACGAAGATCTGTCCGGGGAGGAAAACCTCACCCTGGACCGCATCGTTACTGATGATCGAAGGGGCCATCGAGCCTTATGGTTACAGCATAGTGGAACTCTCAATGAAAGCACCAATGTCGGTGTCAAAACCGGCGGATCTTGGGAAGGGGGTCCCGAACTGTGCGTCTAAGGCAGATGGTAACATGAGGCAGGGGACATGATGTTTACCCAGGTTCGGGCCCTCTTGATGGAGGTAATACCCTACGTCCTGCTTGATTGATATTGATGATATGAGTATTACAAGAATTGATCTACCACGACATCATAGAGGCTAAACCCTAGAAGCTAGCCTATGGTATGATTGTATGTTGTCCTACGGACTAAATCCTCCGGTTTATATAGACACCAGAGGGGGCTAGGGTTACACAGAGTCGGTTACAAGGGAGGAGATCTATACATCCGTATCGCCAAGATTGCCTTCCATGCCAAGGAGAGTCCCATTCGGACACGGGATGAAGTATTCAATCTTGTATCTTCATAGTCCAACTGTCCGGCCAAAGGATATAGTCCGGTTGTCCGGAGACCCCCTAATCCAGTACCCCCTCATGCATGAACATGTGCCATGTCAAGCCACTCAAATCGTTCAAAAGAGGATACCACCCTATCATACCACATCACAACCATTTTAATAGCATGTTGGCACGCAAGGTAAACCATTATAAGCTCCTAGCTAATTATACATGGCATAAGCAACTATAATCTCTAATTGTCATTGCAAACATGTTTATTCATAATAGGCTGAATCAGGAACGATGAACTAATCATATTTACAAAAACAAGAGAGGTCGAGTTCATACCAGCTTTTCTCATCTCAATAAGTTCATCATATAATCATCATTATTTCCTTTCACTTGCACGATTGAATAGTGTGGATAATAATAATAGTGTACGTGCATTGGACTAAGCTGGAATCTGCAAGCATTCAATTCAAGAGAGAAGACAAGCTAATATGGCCTCTTTGTTAGATCAACAATAATGCATTTGAGAGCCACTTAACATTTTCATTATGGTCTTCTCCTCTCAACCCCCAAAGGATAAGAAAAGAAATAAAACTATTTACACGAGAAAGCTCCCAACAAGCAAAAGAAGAACGATAAATCTTTTTGGGTTTTCTTTTTAATTACTACTACAGGCATGGAAAGTAAACTACCTAAAAGCTACAACTAATTTTTTGGGTTTTTTCTTAAGGTTTATCAAACACACAAGAAGAAAGCATAAAAAGGGAAATAAACTAGCATGGATAATACAATGAAAAAGTATGAGCACCGACAACTAGCATGAGTGTGTGAACAAGAATGTAATGTCGGTGAGAGATGCGTACTCCCCAAAGCTTAGGCTTTTGTCCTAAGTTGGTCTATGGCCACGGCTGGCCTGGCGGATATCCAAAGTTGTAACTGGGGTCGTACTGTGATGCAGCAGCTATTGCCTCATGAGCGGCCGCTTGGAGGCAAGCCGTCTCCGTCCTCCTCTTATACTCGTCTGCCTCCTCCCTGGTTATAACATATCTCCCTTTTGCCTGAAAGTCAAGTAAAGTAGAAGCACGGACAATGACGTGATAGGTGCGTCGTCTGTCAAAGATTAGTCGGTACTGGAGGAACTGATCGTTCCTCTCAACAAACTGATGACGAACCATAGCCTCATAACCTAAATAAACAGGAGGCAACTCAATATCATACCCACGTATGGGTATATCAAGAAAATTAGCTAGACGGGTTGCATAAATTCCACCGAAGAAATCCCCATTAATTCTATTATTATGCAACCTACGCGCAACAATGGCTCCCAAATTATAATGTTTATCTCCTAATATAGCACTCCTGAGAACACTGAGGTCAGGGACACACATATGACATGCTTCATCCTTACCATTTATGCACCTACCTATGAAGAGAGAAAAATAATGTATAACAGGAAAATGAATGCTCCCTATGGTAGCTTGTGTTATATCTCTAGATTCCCCCATAGTTATACTAGCAAGAAAATCTCTAAACTCATATTTGCGAGGTTCACTAGTGCTACCCCATTGTGGAAGTTTGCAAGCAGTATTAAAATCCTCTAAGTCCATAGTATAACAATTTTCACAAAGATCAAACAAGACAGTTTGAGAATTGCGTGATGATGTAAATTTAAACCTTCTCAGAAAGGAATCAGTGAGATAGTGGTACTGACGACACTTATCTACCTCGAAGCTCTCAAGATCAGCATTACGCACATATGCGTGAAATTCCTCCTTGATTCCTGCTCGAACCATAAAGTCCTTTGACGGCCATTCACAAGCCCGCACTTGAGCTTCCCTCGGTGGTTCCTCGTTCGCATCGCGTATTGCGAGCCTGGGTCCTTGCTTCCTTGAATGACCACCTTGGTACATTTTCCTAAACATATTTCTTCCTATGATTTTTTTTTGAAATTTTTAGTAACTTTAAAATAAAAGTGAACCAAGCTCAGCAAAATTGATAGAAACTACTCCCACATGTGCCTAGAGGATATATCATGCATTAAAACTACTTTTGACCATATAAATTTGACATGCAAGCTCAAGAACAGGGTCACCCAAGCAGCAAAAATTTGCAATGAATAAAGCACTAGAACTAAAACTAATTGGACCATTGGAGGAGTCACATACCAAAGAACAATCCCCCGAAGCAGTTTTGTGAATGGAGCTTTGAGCTAGGAGATCGAAAATGGCAGCAAGATGAGCTAGAACTCGTGCTTGAGCTAGTTGGTGATTTTTTGGGGAGGAAGAAGGAGTGTGTGGTGGCTGGAATAAGTGGAGGGGAGCCACCATGGGCCCACGAGGCAGGGGCGCGCCCTGGACCCTCGTGGCCAGGTGCTTGCTCCCCCTATTGTGTTCTCAGTGCCAGATATTCTCAAATATTCCAGAAAAAATCATATTTAAATTTCAGGGCATTTGGAGAACTTTCATTTTCGGGGTATTTTTTATTTCATGGATAATTCAGAAAACAAACATAATATAATATTTTTTCTTTATTTAATATAAATAATAGATAGTAAAAAGAGGGTACAGAGAGTTGTGTTTCTAACTTCATCCATCTCATGCTCATCAAAAGGAATCCACTAACAAGATTGATCAAGTCTTTTTAACAAACTCATTCCGAATAACATGGAACCAGAGAAATTGCGAATAACACTAGGTTACCTCAACGGGGATATGCATGTCCCCAACAATAAGAATATCATATTTCTTCTTGACAGTAGGTAGAGGATACTCAAATCCTCCAAAAATAATCGATGGAATTTTTCCAATATAATTGATACTGTGGACTTGAGGTTGTTTCCTCGGAAAGTGTACCGTATGCTCATTAGCATTAACATTAAAAGTGACATTGCCTTTGGTGCAATCAATAACAGCCCCTGCAGTATTCAAAAAGGGTCTTCCAAGAATAATATACATACTATCGTCCTCGGGAATATCAAGAATAACCAAGTCCGTTAAGATATATAGTAACATTTGCAACCACAACAGGCACATCCTCACAAATATCGACAGGTATAGTAGTTGATTTATCAGCCATTTGCAAAGATATTTCAGTAGGTGTCAACTTATTCAAATCAAGTCTACGATATAAAGAGAGAGGCATAACACTAACACCGGCTCCAAGATCACATAAAGCAGTTTTAACATAGTTTCTTTTAATGGAGCATGGTATAGTTGGTACTCATGGATCTCCAAGTTTCTTTGGTATTCCACCCTTAAAAGTATAATTAGTAAGCATGGTGGAAATTTCAGCCTCCGATATCTTTCTCTTATTTGTAACAATATCTTTCATATACTTAGCATAAGGATTCATTTTAAGCATATCGGTCAAACACATACGCAAAAAGATAGGTCTAATCATTTCAGCAAAGCGCTCAAAATCCTCATCATCCTTTTTCTTGGATGGTTTAGGAGGAAAAGTCATGGGTTTCTGAACCCATGGTTCTCTTTCCTCACCGTGCTTCCTAGCAACAAAGTCTCTCTTATCATAACATTGATTCTTTGATTGTGGGTTATCAAGATAACCAGCAGGTTCAATCTCCACATCATTGTCATTACTAGGTTGAGCATCAACATGAACATCATTATTAACATTATCACTAGGTTCATGTTCATTACAAGGTTGTGTTTCAGCATCAGAAATAGAAATATCATTGGGATTCTCAGGTGTGTCAACAACAAGTTCACTACAAGCATGCAAAGTCCTATCATTTTTCTTTTTCTTCCTTTTAGAAGGACTAGGTGCATCTATATTAGTTCTCTAAGAATCTTGCTCAATTCTCTTAGGATGACCCTCAGGATACAAAGGTTCCTGAGTCACTTTACCTCCTCTAGTTGCAACTCTAACAGCAAAGTCATTATTTTTACTATTCAATTCATTGAGCAAATCAGTCTGAGCTTTAAGTACTTGTTCTACTTGAGTGATAACCATAGAAGCATGTTTACTAATAAGTTTAAGTTCACCCTTAACATTAGCCATATAATCACTCAAGTGTTCAATCATATAAGCATTATGTTTTAATTGTCTCCCAACATAAGCATTAAAATCTTCTTGCTTAACCATAAAGTAATCAAATTCATCCAAGCATTGGCTAGCAAACTTAGTAGGAGGGATTTCAGCTTTATCATATCTATAGAGAGAATTTACCTTTACTACCTGTGTCGGGTTAATAAGATCGTGTGTTTCTTCAACAGGCGGCAAATTAAGACCATGTATTTCTTCAATAGGAGGTAAATTCTTAACATCTTCACCTTTAATACCTTTTTCTTTCATAGATTTCTTTGCCTCTTGCATATCTTCAGGACTGAGAAATAGAATACCCCTTTTCTTCAGAGTTGAGTTACTAGTTGGTTCCGGAAGTGTCCAATTATTTTCATTAGTCAGCATATTATTCAATAGAATTTCAGCTTGGTCAACAGTTCTTTCCCTGAAAACACCACCAGCACAACTATCCAGGTAATCTCTGGAAGCATCGGTTAGCCCATTATAAAAGATATCAAGTATTTCATTTTTCTTGAGAGGATGATCAGGCAAAACATTAAGTAATTGGAGAAGCCTCCCCCAAGCTTGTGGGAGACTCTCTTCTTCAATTTGCACAAAATTATATATTTCCCTTAAAGCAGCTTGTTTCTTATGAGCTGGGAAATATTTAGCAAAGAAGTAGTAAATCATATCCCGGGGACTACGCACACAACCAGGATCAAGAGAATTAAACCATATCTTAGCATCACCCTTTAATGAGAACAGAAATAACTTAAGGATATAATAATAGCGAGTTTTCTCATCATTAGTGAATAGGGTGGCTATATCATTTAATTTGGTAAGATGTGCCACAATAGTTTCAGATTCATAGCCATAAAAAGGATAAGATTCAACCAAAGTAATTATCTCAGGATCGACAGAGAAATCATAATCCTTATCAGTAACAAAGATAGGTGAAGTAGCATAAGCAGGATCATATTTCATTCTATCATTCAAAGACTTTTCTTTAAGCTTAGGTCATAATTTCTTAAGATCACTTCTATCATTGCAGGCAAGAAAGTCTCTAGCAGTTTCTTCATCCATAACATAACCCTCAGGAACAACAGGTAATTCATATCTAGGGGGATAATCTTCATCACCACTTTCATCAATATTATCCGTTTCAATAATTTCATTCTCTCTAGCCCTAGCAAGTTGTTCATCAAGAAATTCACCAAGTGGCACAGTAGATCAAGCATACAAGTAGTTTCATCACAAGTATTATGCATAGCAGAAGTGGCATCATCAATAACATGCGACATATCAGAATTAATAGCAGAAGCAGCTTTAAGTGTCGCAAGTTTACTCAAAACAGAAGGTGAATCAAGTTAAGAGCTAGATGGTAGTGCCCTACCTCCCCTCGTAGTTGAGGGATAAATCTTAGTTCTTGGATCTTTAAAGTTCTTCATAATGATAAGAAGATATAAATCCCAAGTGACTCAAAGAATAGAGCTATGCTCCCCGGCAACGGCGCCAGAAAATAGTCTTGATAACCCACAAGTATAGGGGATCGCAACAGTTTTCGAGGGTAGAGTATTCAACCCAAATTTATTGATTCGACACAAGGGGAGCCAAAGAATATTCTCAAGTATTAGGAGCTGAGTTATCAATTCAACCACACCTGGATAACTTAATATCTGCAGCAAGGTATTTAGTAGCAAAGTAATATGATAGTGGTGGTAACGGTAACAGAAGTAACGGTAGCAAAAGTAATATTTTTGGGTTTTATAGTTATTGTAATAGTAGCAATGGAAAAGTAAATAAGCGAAGAACAATATATGGAAAGCTCGTAGGCATTGGATTGGTGATGGAGAATTATGTCGGATGCGATTGATCATGTAACAGTCATAACCTAGGGTGACATAGAACTAGCTCTAGTTCATCAATGTAATGTAGGCATGTATTCCGAATATAGTCATACGTGCTTATGGAAAAGAATTTGCATGACATCTTTTGTCCTACCCTCCCGTGGCAGCGGGGTCCTATTGGAAACTAAGGGATATTAAGGCCTCCTTTTAATAGAGTACCGGACCAAAGCATTAACACATAGTGAATACATGAACTGCTCAAACTACAGTCATCACCGGTAGTGGTCCCGATTATTGTCACTTCGGGGTTAACGGATCATAACACATAATAGGTGACTATATACTTGCAAGATAGGATCAAGAACTCTCATATATTGATGAAAACATAATAGGTTCAGATCTGAAATCATGGCACTCGGGCCCTAGTGACAAGCATTAAGCATAGCAAAGTCATAGCAACATCAACCTCAGAACATAGTGGATACTAGGGATCAAACCCTAACAAAACTAACTCTATTACATGATAAATCTCATCCAACCCGTCACCGTCCAGCAAGCCTACGATGGAATTACTCACGCACGGTGGTGAGCATCATGAAATTGGTGATAGAGGAAGGTTGATGACGATGATGGTGACAGATTCTGTTGGGACCCTGATCCTAAGTCACACCGATCTAGCATGTAACACATCATATCACTTTGCGGCCTCACGCACGGTATTCCCACGGGTGCCACCTTACCTGGCCCGGGACCGTTTGTGCCTTTTGGCTCACGTATATGATAGTGTCGCTAGCATCCATAAGACAAAGAACCCGGGCCGACATGGCTAGTCGTGAACCCAATGCAGCACTCACCCATGAGGACAGGCATACATGAATCACATCGAGCATGTCGGTCATCAACGTGTGAATCCGGGCTATAGCACTGGGCTAACAGGACTCCGGTAACCCGGGCTGTAGCAGGCTAGGCAGGACTCTAGATGTCACCGCGTGACATTTCCCTGAAGGGACAGACACAGGAACGAAGTGAGACACATGCCGGCCAGTCAAGTGTTTCGGGCAGTAGTGCTGGGCTAGCAGGACTCCGGTGAACCGGGCTGTAGCGGACTACTATCGCTCAGAAAGCACTAGACTACACTTCCCCATATGATAGGCTGCCAAGGATAAACAACTAGATTGTCGGATCCCACACATAGCAATACACGTTACACGTACACATAACATGCAAGTATGTGCTGTACAACATGGCATCACAACATAACGCAAACTCATATAGATAAAGGCCCAAAAGAGCCACATAGCATTAAATACAAACAGGGGTCTCATGACCCATCATTCAGAGCATACAAGCAAGAAGCGGAAGCATTACATGTCTGAGTACAGACAACTACAAATGAAAAAGGCTGAAGAGCCAGACTATCTACAACATCCGATCAAGATCGTAGCTGAGGTACAAGCTACTTGTCGAAGTCCATATAAACTAGTAAGACCGAAGTCTCCGCTGCAAAAACATAAATAAAGCAACATGAGTACAAAGGAACTCAGCAAGACTTTCATCAGATCCTAACATACATGCACTTGTATCAAGAAGGTAATGTGGAGTTTAGTTGCAGCAAGCCAGCTTTGACTCAGTGGCTATCCTGTTCTACGACAATGAGAAACTTCTTTGAGGTGAGGCAGCGCACACGAGTCCACTAATCACCACATCAATACACTACTACGGATTCATCCCCATCTCTCCTACGAGAAGGCCATCCGTAGCACTCACACTTGTCTTGAGCATTTTAGAGTATCCACTTTAAGTTGTCTATGTACCACATAAGCATCCAAGAAGTCCGTAACCGAGGACACGGCTATTCGAATAGATCATGATAACCCTGCAGGGGTGTACTTCTTCACACACGCTCTCACCACTTATCACCATGTACACGTCATGTACCTCGGCAACCTTCAAGCGGAAGCCTGGCGAGGGTGTCGGCCACGACCTGACTAACCACAGAAGACTCTAGTCCAGGTTTATCGCCTATTCGGGTTCCACCCGCAAGGAGATCCGGCCGGGGGTCGCTCACGGCCCCAAACGATATGTGCAGGGTTCCCAAGCCCACCTCGCCGGATGGATCTGCGCTTGGTACACCATGCTACTTGTGCCTAGTCTGTCCCAAGCCCACCTGGCCGGGTGCCACTTGGTAGACTACTAACACTACCTACAAACACCTGAAACTATTTGCGACTCCTGGTCAAAGATCAAGTTGGCTAATAAGTCGAGAGGGGCACTTAAGCATTCCAATGTGTGGTAGTAGCTAGTCATTGGAAAACATACACGGAACTCAGTGCTTAAGGACGGTTCCAGTGAGACAACCCAACATGTACTCCTGCATGGCCTCTCACCGCTACCTTTACCAAATCGTGTTCACATGCTTAACTCTCAGCACCAGAACATATCGTACCACTCCAATTCATTCCCGATGAATCAGACCTGACACAACTCTAAGCAATAGCAGGCATGGCATGGCAAGAACACAACATGGCTCAATCAACTCCTACACATGCTAGTGGGTTTTAACTATTTACTGTGGCAATGACAGGTCATGCAGAGGAATGGGTTCAACTACTGCAGCATAAAGTAGCAGTTGAATTCTTGTTGTTCTAATGCAATAATGAGAGCAGGAGCGAGAGAGTAGGATTGTATCGGAATGAACAAGGGGGTTTGCTTGCCTGGTAGATCAACAGGGGGGCACTGCTCCACTTATAGGTACTCTCGAACACTTTCGGGAGCTGGACATATCGAGAAGGAACGGTGTCGGAAATCAAACACAAGCATATGCAACATTATGATGCATGAACATAGCATGAGTATGTGATGTTGTATGAGCTAATGCAACTAGCAACACAATTAAATGAAGTTGGTTTGAATACAAGATTCCAAATTCAAACTCCATATATGATTAGTTAAATGCCATTTATTTGTTTTGTCCAAAACAGAGGACAAACATTGTTCAAACATGCATGAAAATGCCATAAACAGATTCCTTGAATTTTTCTGATAATTTTTCATATATAAATTATTTCATTCTGAGTTATAGATTATTTTCTATGATTTTTAGAAGTTTTGAATTTTCTGGAATTTCCTGATTTATTTTAATACCAGAAAATGATATTATTGCGTCAGCATGACAGCAGCATTGCGTCAGCAGGTCAAAGGAGCTGACCAAGTCAAACCTGACATGTGGGGTCCACACGTCAGTGACTCGGTTAGTTAACAGGGGGTTTATTTAGTCTAATTAGGATTAGTGGGCGCCGGGCCCACTGGTCAGTGACTAACTAGGTAACTAACCTAGATTAATTAGTGTAAATCTAATACTAACTAAAGATGTTAGGGGGGTGGCCCACGCGTCAATGACACAAGGGAGAGGGTCAACCCCGGTCAGCGGGTCAAACCCGCCGGCGACTCGATGCCGGCGAGGCCCGAGACGGCGGCGCGACTCGGAAAACGGCCACAGGGCACGAGCGAGGCTGTTCTTGGGCTCGTTGGAGAGCTCTTGCAGGCGCGCGTCTAGTGGTGGTGGAGGCCGGGCCTATGGTGGCCGGAGCCAACGACGGCGAGCAAGTCCACGGCGGCCGGAGTTCGGTCGAGCTCGGGTTCGAAGCTGCAGTGGGCGTGGCGATGCGGGCGTAGCACCTACGGCCTCTGCGTGGTGCGGGGAGAGGTTTGGACTTGCTGGGGCGACCATTTGGTCACCGGAGCTGCGTCGGCAACGAGCTCAGGCGGCGACGGTCACGGTCATCGGCGAGGCAGCGGCTACGGCATGCAAGCGAGCAAACAGAGAGGGAGAGGAGGAGCAGTAGCTTACAGCGGTCTCGGTGGGCTTGACGGCGAGCTCGGGGATGCACTGAAGATGGCGGGGCGGCGATGGGGATCCACAGCGGCCGGAGATGAAGATGGCGGCGATGGAGGTGCTCCAGGGCCTCCCAAGGCGCGTGGCTCAACGGAGAGCTTCAGGGCGAGGTGGCGGAGCTCGCAGACACGGAGAGAGGGCGAGGGGGAGGCGGTGGCTGCGGCAACGGTGGCCGGTGGCGACGGCAGCGCTCGGCCGTGAGCGAGAAAGCGAGGGAGAGGAGAGGAGAGGACTGGGGGAGTGAGCGGTGTTTAGGGGGGGTGCGTGGCGTCGTCGGGTGACTCCAGCGGCGAGCAGGGAAGCAGGAGGTGGCCGGCGTGTGCTCGCGCGCGGCGGCCACGCGCGCGCGTCCTCCTGGCGGGAGGTGGAGGACGACTGGCATCGCCAGTCGGCTGGGCCGGCTAGAGGAGCTGGGCCGCCAGCTGGGCTGCCAGGCAGGTAAGGCCAGGTGAGCTTTTCTCCATTTTTGTTTTCTTTTCTATTTTCTGACCTTTGTTTTGATTTAATAGAAATACTAAATCAAGTTATTTTCTTCTGAAAATTTTTGCAGGGGCCTAAAGGATTATTCCAAAGCCCCTCACCAAAATTCAGAATTATTGGACAATATTTTACATATATAAAAATATTTATCGAATGCAAATAATTACTGGATTAATTCAAAATGGCCAAAATAAATATTTATGAGCTCCTAAAAATATTGGTTTGAATTTTACCTCTGCCCAATATTTTCAGAGAGAGACATGAACATTTTGTTGGACCCTTGTGGAGCAATTTTTATCTGGGTCATTTCCAGAAATGATTTTTGAGGGTTTCACAATCCCCATTTCAAAGTTAAATGAAATTTAAACATGATGCACACATGACTAGCTAGCCTAGGTCATACCAAAACTAGGGATGTGACAACTCGCCCCCACTCGGAAGAATCTCGTCCCGAGATTCAGGAGTTAGTGGAAAGAAAGCGGGGTACTCAAGTCGAAGACGATCTTCACACTCCCAAGTAGCTTCTCTCTCGGAACGATGAGACCACTGAACCTTGAGAAACTTGATGTTATGATGTCGGGTGACACGCTCTGCTTGATCAAGTATGCAGACTGGGTACTCTCGATAAGTGAGGTTATCTTGGAGATCAAGTGTTTCGTGGTCCACTCCGCGGATGGGATCTGAGAAGCAACGCCTGAGTTGAGAGACGTGGAAGACATCATGAACTCGAGAAAGATGTGGTGGTAGTTCCAACTGGTAGGCAACCTCTCCTCGTTTAGCGAGAATGAGAAAGGGACCAATGTAACGAGGAGCCAACTTGCCCTTGATACCGAAACGATGGGTACCCTTCAAAGGGGTAACCCGAAGGTAAGCCTTATCGCCAATTTCATAAGCCACTTCCTTATGACTACGGTCATACTGGCTCTTTTGACGAGATTGGGCTGTTTTCAAATTCTCATGAATGATGCGAACTTGTTCTTCTGCCTCCTAGATCATATCTGGTCCAAAGAATTGTCTTTCACCAGTTTCTGACCAGTTCAAAGGTGTTCGACATCTTCGTCCATACAGAACCTCAAAAGGAGCTTTCTTGAGGCTGGATTGGTAGCTGTTGTTATAAGCAAACTCGGCGAAGGGAAGACACTTCTCCCAATCCATACCGAATGAGATAACACAAGCTCTAAGCATGTCTTCGAGAATTTGGTTGACCCTTTCCACCTGACCACTTGATTGAGGGTGGAAAGCGGTACTGAAGGAAAGATGGGTGCCCATAGCAGTTTGGAAACTCTCCCAGAAATGAGAAGTGAAAAGACTACCACGGTCTGAATTGATCTCTAGTGGAACACCATGAAGTGACACTATTTGAGAAATATATAAGTCAGCGAGCTGACTAGCAGTGATACTCTCTCGAACAGGTAGGAAGTGAGCCACTTTGGAAAGACGATCAATGACTACGAAGATAGCATTATTCCCTCTCTTGGTCCTGGGAAAGCCGGTGATGAAGTCCATGCCAACTTTATCCCATTTCCACTTAGGAATAGCTAAAGGTTGAAGGGTGCCAGCAGGCCTTTGATGCTCTGCCTTAACGCGACGACAAACGTCACAGTTAGCAATGAACTGAGTGATTTCTCTCTTCATCCTAGTCCACCAGAACCTCTGGCGTAGGTCTTGATACATCTTAGTACTACCGGGATGAATCGTGAGAGGAGATTCATGTGCCTCCTTAAGAATCAGTTGTCGCAGATGTTGGTTCTTGGGAATCACCAAGCGATTCTCAAAGAAAACAACACCTCGATCATCCATAGAGAAACAACCACCAACTCCCTTCTTAATGTTTCTCTTGATGCGGATAACACCCCTATCAAACTTCTGATCAGTAATGATCTGATCCTCAAGGGTAGGTTTTGGCACCAAGGTAGAAAGGAATCCGTGAGGAGCAATGTGAAGGTTAAGCTTAGATAATTCCTCATGGAGAAATGGCTGGCCCTGTTGCAACATGAGATTGTTGTAATAGGACTTACGACTTAGCGCATCAGCCATGACATTCCCCTTGCCTGGGGTGTAGGTAATCCCTAAGTCATAATCTGAGATCAACTCCAACCAACGTCTTTGCCTAAGGTTCAAATCTGATTGGGTGAAGATATACTTGACACTCTGGTGGTCGGTGTAAATCTCGCAACGTTTACCGAGAAGGTAATGTCGCCATGTCTTAAGTGCATAGACAACGGCTGCAAGCTCTAGATCATGTGTAGGATAATTCTCCTCATGTGGATGCAACTATCGAGATGCATAGGCAATCACATGGCGATCTTGCATAAGAATGCAACCTAGTCCCTGTCATGAGGCATCACAATAGATAACAAAGTCCTTAGTGAAGTCCGGTGGCACAAGTATGGGAGCAGAAGTCAAGCGTCTTTTTAGTTCCTGAAAGCTGCGCTCACACTATGGGGACCACTCAAACTTTTTATCTTTCTTGAGAAGTTCCGTGAGAGGTTTGGCCACTTTGGAGAAGTTCTCAACGAAGCGGCGACAATAACTGGCTAGGCCAAGGAAACTCCTAACTTGCTTAACCGTTTCAGGTGGAGTCCAATCAAGAACGGCATGAACTCTTTCGGGATTGACAGCAACGCCCTTACCAGAGATTACGTGGCCGAGATAGGTCACTTTTGGCAACCAAAATTCACACTTGGAGAACTTGGCGTAAAGGCGGTATTCTCTGAGTTTTTCTAACACAAGTCTAAGATGTTCAGCATGCTCTTCCTCGTTCTTCGAATAAATAAGGATATCATCAAGGTAAACCACGAGGAACTTATCTAGGTACTCCATGAAGATCGAGTTCATCAAGCAAGAGAAAGTAGCTGGAGCGTTGGTTAGACCAAAGGACATGACGGTGTACTCGTACTGACCATAACGAGTGACAAAAGCTGTCTTAGGAATATCCCCATTTCTAATCTTGATTTGGTGGTAGCCTAACCTCAAATCCATCTTGGAGAAGACTGAGGATCCAGCGAGCTGATCATACAGATCGTTGATCCTGGGGAGCGGATACTTGTTCTTTATCATGACCAAATTAACGGGACGATAATCTACAACCATTCGGTCTATACCATCCTTCTTTTTGACGAAGAGGACGGGGCAAGCCCAAGGAGAAGAACTAGGACGGATGAAACCCTTTTGCAAGGATTCATCGAGTTGTTTCTTAAGCTCGGCTAGCTCTAAGGGTGCCATCTTGTAAGGTCTCCTAGAAATTGGGGCGGTTCCGGGGATAAGATCTATAACAAACTCTACATCTCTGTCAGGTGGAATACCTGGCAGTTCCTCTAGAAAGACATCCGGACAGTCGCGGACTACCGGGATATCTTCAAGGTCAGGAAGAGGGCTGGCATTTAGATAATATAGTTGACGCCTTGCAATTTTGGTGGAGACAGTGACTATCTTGCCAGAGGGGTGTGTGAGATAAACAGACCTGGTGTAACAGTCAATCTTGGCATAATGAGCTTTCATCTAGTCCATACCCAAGATGATGTTAATATCTGAAGACTTGAGGGATATCAAGGAAGCTAGAAATACAAGTCTGTCAACATGTATTTCATTGCCATAACTTATCCTAGAAGTTTGCCACTTGGACCCAGGAGTTTGAATGAGTAGTGGGGAGGGCATATCACAAAATGACATGTCGTGCAAACGGGCATAACTTTTGGAAATGAAGGAGTGAGATGCCCCGGTATCAAATAGAACCAAAGCTGGGTGACAGTTGACAAGGAGTGTACCAAGAACGACATCTGGATCATCATGAGCGTCTTTAGCTGAGACGTGATGCACACGTCCAAGTTCAGTGGGAGCTGACTTGGCACTGATCATCTGGTGTGAAGGCTTACTACCACGGCCAACAGACTTCTCGGGCTGGGGTGGAGCAACACGGGTCTGAGTGCAATTACGGGCAATGTGGCCTGGCTCTCCGCACTTGTAACAAATCTTGGAGGTAGGACAAGGACGCGCATTGACAAGTGGTCTACCAATAGGCATGGGTGTAGCATATGGTTGAACTGGGTGAGGTGCCACACAAGAAGGCCTCGGTGTATAACCGGGTGGAAGAGCGGAGTTCGGAACCCAAATCCCGCGCTTCTGAGAACTAGAACCGGAGGAAGAATCCAAATCACAGGTGTGCTTACGAGATTCCTCGTAGGTGAGTTGAGCTGTCTCTGCATTAATGGCCTTGTTCACAAGAGCGTGGAATGTATTGCAATGATGCAAGTGGATATCATGACGCAACTTGGGATTGAGACCCTTCCGGAACCTAGCCTGCTTCTTGGCAGCTGTGGACACTTCTTCTGTAGCATAGCGGGCAAGGTTCTCAAATTCTCTACTATAAGCATCAATAGCCATCTTACTCTGGGTGAAACTACAAAACTCTTCTCTCTTGCGGTCAATGAGAACCTGAGGAATGTGATGCTCGCGAAAAGCCTCAATGAAATCTCTCCAGGTGGGTATCTGGCCAGCTGGAAGCATAGCCTCATAGTTCTGCCACCAAATACTAGCAGGACCTTCCAGGTGATAAGCAGCATAGGTGACCTTGTCACCTTCAGCTATGTTCACAGAACGCAGCTTGTGTGTGATACTACGGAGCCAGTCATCCGCATCAAGTGGTTCAATGGAATGATGGAAGGTAGGTGGTTTCAGGCCAATGAAGTCATGAATGGACACAAACTCTTTGTGCTACTGGGAGGTGTTCTCCTCAATACGTGCTAGCAAGCGGTTAGACTCACGCTTGTTCCTCTCCATCTCTAGCATGAACTCTGCCAACGAGGACTGATCGGGAGGATCCTCACCCCTACCATCTCCATGGTTCCGGCTACGAGCAATAGAACTTCGGTTAACCGGCAACATCCTGAAGAACGAAACCAAGGAAGACAAGGATGGATTCAGCATAAACTATAGGTTGCAGAGGGTAGCACAAGAATTTAGTATCTCTGAAACTCTTAGAACAATTCCGGCAGCATAATGGCAGTAGAATGCTCAAAATGAAACATTCTGCAAAGACGGGTAGCACCAACCTCAACATCATCACTCAAGGTTCCAAAATATTACTAAACAGGCTACATCGGAGATACTCGAACTGGGATATGACTCAGATCAACCAATCCTAAGAACTACAGAGTAGTAACACATGATCCTGATAGACAGAAGAGGAAGCCTAACTCCTTAACCCCGTAGGAAAGATAGGACGACTCAAATCAGAAGGCATGAGGTATAAGGAGTAAAAAGAGCCTTACGTTCCCTTCCACAATCAATTCCCTTACATAACTATAGAATTTCTAGACTCAACTTCGACCAGGTTGGCTTGGAAATCCTACATGCAGTCAGGCTCTAATACCAAAGCAGTCGGGACCCTGATCCTAAGTCACACCGATCTAGCATGTAACACATCATGTCACTTTGCGGCCTCACGCACGGTATTCCCACGGGTGCCACATTACCTGGCCCGGGACCGTTTGTGCCTTTTGGCTCACGTATATGATAGTTTCGCTAGCATCCATAAGACAAAGAACCCAGGCCGACATGGCTAGTTGTGAACCCAATGCAGCACTCACCCATGAGGACAGGCATACATGAATCACATCGAGCATGTCGGTCATCAACGTGTGAATCCGGGCTGTAGCACTGGGCTAACAGGACTCTGGTAACCCGGGCTGTAGTAGGCTAGGCAGGACTCCGGATGTCACCGCGTGACATTTCCCTAAAGGGACAGACACAGGAACGAAGTGAAACGCATGCCGGTCAGTCAAGTGTTCCGGGCAGTAGTGCTGGGCTAGCAGGACTCCGGTGAACCGGGCTGTAGCGGACTACTATCGCTCAGAAAGCACTAGACTACAATTCCCCATATGATAGGCTGCCAAGGATAAACAACTAGATTGTCGGATCCCACACATAGCAATACACATTACACGTACGCATAACATGCAAGTATGTGCTGTACAACATCGCATCACAACATAACGCAAACTCATATAGATAAAGGCCCAAAAGAGCCACATAGCATTAAATACAAACAGGGGTCTCATGACCCATCATTCAGAGCATACAAGCAAGAAGCGGAAGCATTACATGTCTAAGTACAGACAACTACAAATGAAAAAGGCTGAAGAGCCTGACTATCTACAACATCCGATCAAGATCGTAGCTGAGGTACAAGCTACTTGTCGTAGTCCATATAAACTAGTAAGACCGAAGTCTCCGCTGCAAAAACATAAATAAAGCAACATGAGTACAAAGGAACTCAGCAAGACTTTCATCAGATCCTAACATACATGCACTTGTATCAAGAAGGAAATGTGGAGTTTAGTTGCAGCAAGCCAGCTTTGACTCAGTGGCTATCCTGTTCTACGACAATGAGAAACTTCTTTGAGGTGAGGCAGCGCACCCGAGTCCACTAATCACCACATCAATACACTACTACGGATTCATCCCCGTCTCTCCTACGAGAAGGCCATCCGTAGCACTCACACTTGTCTTGAGCATTTTAGAGTATCCACTTTAAGTTGTCTATGTACCACATAAGCATCCAAGAAGGTCCGTAACCGAGGACACGGCTATTCGAATAGATCATGATAACCCTGCAGGGGTGTACTTCTTCACACACGCTCTCACCACTTATCACCATGTACACGTCATGTAACTCGGCAACCTTCAAGCGGAAGCCTGGCGAGGGTGTCGGCCATGACCTGACTAACCACACAAGACTCTAGTCCAGGTTTATCGCCTATTCGGGTTCCATCCGCAAGGAGATCCGGCCGGGGGTCGCTCACGGCCCCAAACGATATGTGCAGGGTTCCCAAGCCCACCTCGCTGGATGGATCTGTGCTTGGTACACCGTGCCACTTGTTCCTAGTCTGTCCCAAGCCCACCTGGCCGGGTGCTACTTGGTAGACTACTAACACTACCTACAAACACCAGAAACTATTTGCGACTCCTGGACAGAGATCAAGTTGGCTAATAAGTCGAGAGGGGCACTTAATCATTCCAATGTGTGGTAGTAGCTAGTCATTGGACAACATACACGGAACTTAGTGCTTAAGGACGGTTCCAGTGAGACAACCCACCATGTACTCCTACATGGCCTCTCACCGCTACCTTTACCAAATCGTGTTCACACGCTTAACTCTTAGCACCAGAACATATCATACCACTCCAATTCATTCCCGATGAATCAGACCTGACACAACTCTAAGCAATAGCAGGCATGGCATGGCAAGAACACAACATGGCTCAATCAACTCCTACACATGCAAGTGGGTTTTAACTATTTACTATGGCAATGACAGGTCATGCAGAGGAATGGGTTCAACTACCGCAGCATAAAGTAGCAGTTGAATCGTTGTTGTTCTAATGCAATAATGAGAGCAGGAGCGAGAGAGTAGGATTGTATCGGAATGAACAAGGGGGTTTGCTTGCCTGGTAGATCAACAGGGGGGCACTGCTCCACTAATAGGTACTCTCGAACACTTTCTGGAGCAGGACCTATCGAGAAGGAATGGTGTCGGAAATCAACCACAAGCATATGCAACATTATGATGCATGAACATGGCATGAGTATGTGATGTTGTATGAGCTAATGCAACTAGCAACACAATTAAATGAAGTTGGTTTGAATACAAGATTCAAATTCAAACTCCATATATGATTAGTTAAATGCCATTTATTTGTTTTGTCCAAAACAGAGGACAAACATTGTTCAAACATGCATGGAAATGCCATAAACAGATTCCTTGAATTTTTCTGATAATTTTTCATATATAAATTATTTCATTCTGAGTTATAGATTATTTTCTATGATTTTTAGAAGTTTTGAACATTTTCTGGAATTTCCTGATTTATTTTAATACCAGAAAATGATATATTGCGTCAGCATGACGGCAGCATTGCGTCAGCAGGTCAAAGGAGCTGACCAAGTCAAACCTAACGTGTGGGGTCCACACGTCAGTGACTCAGTTAGTTAACAAGGGGTTTATTTATTCTAATTAGGATTAGTGGGCGTCGGGCCCACTGGTCAGTGACTAACTAGGTAACTAACCTAGATTAATTAGTGTTAATCTAATACTAACTAAAGATATCAGGGGGTGGCCCATGCGTCAATGACACAAGGGGGAGGGTCAACCCCGGTCAGCGGGTCAAACCCGCCGGCGAGTCGACGCCGGCGAGGCCCGAGACGGCGGCGCGACTCGGAAAATGGCCACAGGGCACGAGCGAGGCTGTTCTTGGGCTCGTTGGAGAGCTCTTGCAGGCGCGCGTCTAGTGGTGGTGGAGGCCGGGCCTATGGTGGCCGGAGCCAACGACGGCGAGCAAGTCCGCGGCGGCCGGAGTTTGGTCGAGCTCGGGTTTGAAGCTGTAGTGGGTGTGGCGATGCGGGCGTAGCACCTACGGCCTCTGCGTGGTGCGGGGAGAGGTTTGGACTTGCTGGGGCGACCATTTGGTCACTGGAGCTGCATCGGCGACGAGCTCAGGCGGCGACGGTCACGGTCATCGGTGAGGCAGCGGCTACGGCATGCAAGCGAGCAAACGGAGAGGGAGAGGAGGAGAAGCAGCTCACAGCAGTCTCGGTGGGCTTGACGGCGAGCTCGGGGATGCACTGAAGACGGCGGGGCGGCGATGGGGATCCACGGCGGCCGGAGATGAAGATGGCGGCGATGGAGGCGCTCCAGGGCCTCCCGAGGCGCGTGGCTCGACGGAGAGCTTCAGGGCGAGGTGGCGGAGCTCGCAGACACGGAGAGAGGGCGAGGGGGAGGCGGTGGCTGCGGCAACGGTGGCCGGTGGCGACGGCAGCGCTCGGCCGTGAGCGAGAAAGCGAGGGAGAGGAGAGGAGAGGACTGGGGGGAGTGAGCGGTGTTCAGGGGGGGTGCGTGGCCTCGTCGGGTGACTCCAGCGGCGAGCGGGGAAGCAGGAGGTGGCCGGCGTGTGCTCGCGCGCGGCGGCCTCGCGCGCGCGTCCTCCTGGCGGGAGGTGGAGGACGACTGGCATCGCCAGTCGGCTGGGCCGGCTAGAGGAGCTGGGCCGCCAGCTGGGCTGCCAGGCAGGTAAGGCCAGGTGAGCTTTTCTCCGTTTTTGTTTTCTTTTCTATTTTCTGACCTTTGTTTTGATTTAATAGAAATACTTAACCAAGTTATTTTCTTCTGAAAATTTTTGCAGGGGCCTAAAGGATTATTCCAAAGCCCCTCACCAAGATTCAGAATTATTGGACAATATTTTATATATATAAAAATATTTATCCAACGCAAATAATTACTGGATTAATTCCAAATGGCCAAAATAAATATTTATGAGCTCCTAAAAATATTGGTTTGAATTTTAACTCTGCCCAATATTTTCAGAGAGAGACATGAACATTTTCTTGGACCCTTTTGGAGCAATTTTTATCTGGGTCATTTCCAGAAATGATTTCTGAGGGTTTCACAATCCCCATTTCAAAGTTAAATGAAATTTAAACATGATGCACACATGACTAGCTAGCCTAGGTCATACCAGAACTAGGGATGTGACAGATTCCCCTCTTCGGAGCCCCGAACGGACTCCAGATCAGCCTCCCCGAGAGAGCTTAGGGCTTGGTGGCGGCTCTGTATTGTAAAACGCGATGAATCCTTCTCCCTGGTTTTTTCTCCGCGAAAGTCAATATATGGACTTGGAGTTGAGGTCGGTGGAGCGTCGGGGGGCCCACGAGGCAGGGGGAGCGCCCAGGGCGGCAGGCGCACCCCCACCCTCGTGGACAGGTGGAGGCCCCCTGACGTGGATTCTTCTTCCAGTATTTTTTATATATTCCAAAATAATTCTCCGTTATTTTTCAGGTCATTCCGAGAACTTTTATTTCTGCACAAAAATAACACCATGGCAATTCTGCTGAAAACAGCGCAGTCCGGGCTAGCTCCATTCAAATCATGCAAGTTAGAGTCCAAAACAAGGGCAAAAGTGTTTGGAAAAGTAGATACGACGGAGACGTATCAGAAGGCAGCGCATCATCCAAGATGCCCCTTCACTTCAAAGGTTGATCCTTGATTCCAGTTATTCACCATCGCAAATAACCGTCCTCTCTGCACCTAAACTAGAGACCTTGGGTCTAATACATGATCTCTGTGCTCATTTCAAGATGGAGTTTGGCTCCATAGTTCTTTAGGTACTTTATATTATCATCTACACTTGTAACCATAAGCTGCATTTTAAATTTCTGCGCGCAAGTTATATATCATCTCGGAGTACACACTTTGTACTAATATTATGATCTATGCTCAATGAAGAGTTTCTCAATGGATAGACTATAAATGGTGGTGGATTCAGTCAAATCTTATATATCCAAATGAATAGTTTTTGATCTGAACAAGATTATTGGCTTGCTTCAATGATTTCCATGTCTGGAGAAGTTGTATATAAAGGTGATAATTTCACGCACATTGGAAGCCCACATATAGTGTACTAGAATTAACGTTCAGTTGTTGCTCTTTCCACACTCTTTTTTAGACCTTAACTATTTTCAATCTTCATGTCTATTTAGGCAACAGGATGGTGTAAGAAAGTTATAACCAATCGGTGGATTCGTAAGCACCGGGATTTGCTCACTTCTCATGACAATCGATTGAAGACAATAACGCTAGAACGATATGTAGCCAACCATGCAAACACTAGATTTTTCACATTCTTCCTACTAAATGGAGGTTACTATTGTCCATCGGGCTTAAGTTTATCAGCATCATGGTTTTGACGGATGGGTATGTCGAAGAGCAAAAAAAGGAGTTTCAGGTGGGCAAAAGAGCTTCAGAACGTGTCGGGCTTCTATTTACAACATATTGTGGTCATAATCCAGTAAATTTTATGACCCAGGATGTTCATTCTATGGACCTGACCAATACATTTGACTGTGACTGCCAAAAACAGTGCTGGAGTTAGATGTTGTTGCCCTTTTCAACCTGGGTTTTGTCTAAACCTGGTGAATGATTAACCCTCATGCTTCTGTATAGTTTGTAAGCTGGAGTTAGATGTTCTTGCCCTTTTCAACTCGGCTGTGACTGTCATATTTTCTTTGGAATAATGCAAATGGCTTGCCATTCGTTTAATTTAGAGTGAAATATTGTAATAAATACCAACCAAGGGAAATAACATCACTCTCGCCGGCTCCTTGACCTCACTGTGCATTACAGTAGCCAAGTGATTAGCCCCCACCAGCATCCACAAACTTATTTTGAACTAGCACACCAAATGGGCTGTAAATTGTCATAGGAAAGGCTGCATGACCGTGACAGATTTGGATTCTGACATTTGGGACCCACGAGGAAATAGCCTACCAAGGTGGTGTCGACTTACTAGCTAGTCAACAAACGATTCTGCCTACCAGCCGTTGGATTGACATCCAACATCTGTTGTGTATCTTCTATCTCTGGACTTCTTCCTCCAGCCGCCCAAACCAAACCACCCCGTCGACTTCGCCTGCTCCCGCCTCCCATGGCTGGCTGCGCCTCTACCGCCCTACAATACCCTCCAACGTTGGCCAGTACCTCCCTCTATTCCCCCACACGTCCTGTTATTCTCCGGCGACGTCAGCCCCAACACACACCCGCACTCGAACCAGTCAACCCTCGTACGTCCCTCCCCCTGTGACTGGACCGGCGCATCTTCCACGGCTCCTGTTCGTTCCGTCCGAGGCCTCGCCGTCGTTCGAGGCCATGGTTCGCTCGCCGCGCGCTGTGCACCGCCCTCTTGCATTGTCAGCACCGTCAACAACCGAGAGGAACAAGGATATGACTGTACATGGAGAGGATGACAGTAGGGACCCACCAGCGTCATGGCAGTACGCAAGCAAGTGCCTCGTTATTATAAGCCCAAAAAATGGTTCCTCCTATTGGTTGGACATCTCGGGCTCACGCCATTGTCAACGTAGTCAATAAACGAGAGAATTACACAACGAGCGGCTAACACCAGGGACCCAGCAGGTCGCGCAGTTATTATTTACTTTTTTTGAGGAACAAGCAGTTGTTATTTATACTATTTTTAGCGACGGATCAGGGTAACAACGGGGTTGTGCGGGGGTTGTAGCCCGTCTAGCCAGGGTTTTATTTATGTTTACCACATCATGAGCCCAATTGTGTTTTTCTCTTGCTAAAAATGGTGAGCCCAGTTCTATTTTTTTAAGAAATACCCAAACGAGAACTACTTGCTTTATCAGCCCTGCTGGGCTACGAATCTTTCAAGACGAGGAGAGTTTCATTCGGTTTGCCCATAAATGGGTTGTACATTTTTTAAACACGTCAAACCGGGAATTAGTTTCAATTTTTTTAATTACAAGATTTTAAATTCCATTGATTTTTATGCGTGGACAATTATTTGGATTTTATATTGATATAAATTATTTTTCAAAATAGTTTGAATGTGACTCGATATTTCGGGATTAAAAACAGTTGACCGCACTGAAATATGCAAAATTTCGTATAATTTTTAACCGTGGCCACAATATGGGGTGTAATGCTAATAAAGAGAAGCTAGGATCCATACGCTCAAAAAAACAAGATGGGCTTCAAAAAAATTCTTAAGAATTGGCAAATGGGCTGTAAATTATTAGCAATAAAGGCAGATGGGCTGTATGCTATTTTCCATAGATTTGAGGCTGACTTGTGAGCCTACTATAGGTTGACGCGTATGCTTTCCTAAAAAATAAGGTTGACGCACACGCAACGCTGTGTCAACTTAGTCAAGACACGAGAGCAACGACTGTTGGATGTCCATCCAATGGCCGTCGTGCTTCTTCAATCTCTGCTCTTCCTACTCTAGACGCTCAAACAAGCGCCGGCGGGACTGCCTGCTACATCTTCCCGTGGCTCGCTATGCTGCCATGCAGGCCTCACCGCCCCATCGTTCTCCCATCGTTGGCCCAGCCATCCCTCTACTCACCCACATCTGCTGTTATTATCCGATGATGGCGGACGAACCAGTAAACCCTCGCACTCCCCTCTGCGTGAAACAACTGACGAGTTTTCCATGGCTCCATGTCGTTTCCCTTCCTAGGCCTCTCCGTCGTCCACCGCCCTTGTGCTCCCGGCGCGGCGTGGTCAACATGGTCAACGAATGACATGCATCGGAAGTGGACTGTACCTGGAGAGGCTGACAGCTGGGTCCATGGCCGCACACAAGGAAATGCCTCCTTATTATGTGCAAAATAATGATTCCTCCACCAGTAAACTGGGACCCATCAGAAGGGCCTCTGTATTTCGCAAAAAAACGTTCCCCCGCTGACAGGTCACACCCACCAGCTATATCTTCGGATGCAAGGAAGTGCCTCATTATTATGCACAAAAAAATGAATACTCCCCCTGCTAGCTGGGACCCACCATAGTGGGAGACTGACTTGTGGGCCTACTAAGATGACGGGGACGGAGGGCTTTGTCAACTTAGTAAATATGAACGATTCTAGCTCCAGTGACCGTACGATGTCCATCCAACGGCCGTAGTGATTCTTCAACCTCTAGTCTTCTTGCTCCAGCTGCCCAAACAAGCGTCGGCCATGCCGCCTGCTCCTGCCTCCCGTGTCCGGCTGTGCTGCCACCGCTGGCCATGCCATCCCTCTATACTCACCAACACCTCCTGTTATTCTTCGGCAACAATAGGCTCACGCCGCAGCCGAAGCAGTCAACCCACGTACTCCCCTCCGCGTGGGCATCTACTGCCGCGTCTTCCCTGGCTCAGTGTCGTCCCCTTCCTAGGCCTCGCTGTCGTCCACTGCCCTGGTGCTCTCGGCGTGGCGTGGTCAATGTGGTCAATGAACAACTTCCATCGAAAGAGTATTGTACGTGGAGAGGCTGACAGCTGGGTCCACGACCGCAACAAGGAAGTGCCTCCTTATACGCGGAAAATAATGATTCCTCCACCTGATAGCACGGACCCACCGGACGGGCCACCATATTTCACGAAAAAGGTTTCCCCCCTAACTGATGGGACCCACCAGCTATATCTTCGCACGCAAGGAAGTGCGTCCATATTACGGGCAAAAAAATATTCGCCCCCTGACTGTTGGGACCCTCCAGCTACATCTTCGCACGGAAGGAAGTGCCTCACAGCCGGGACCCACCTGGTTGAAGCGTGCGTAGGGTTGTCATTCTAGTCATGAACGTGTACGTACATACGATCGGTCTGTCTCCAGGCTGCAGCGATGAACTGTGGCCGTGTAAGGAAGTACATGTGTCGTAGTAGAGGTGCGCATGTGTCGTAGTAGAGGCGTGCACGTAGCATGTACATGTACGTACAACGTCCAGGGTGCAAGAAAGAAAATACGGCCACATACGTACATACGGGCGGGGTCTCGAATGCCTACTTGCACATACGTATGGCCAGGGCTCGTGTACATGGCTAGGTCGGAACGGAGAAACTGCATCGTCGTCGTGTTCATGGGGAGGCAACAGAATGCGTCGTGTTCATCGGGAGGCAACGGAACGCGTGCTGTTCATCGGGAGCCAATCGGCTTGGACGGAACAGCCGATGGAAACGAGGCTTGCTGTACCGCAGAACGGAGCAAACGGCCTTGTGTTCGGCCGACCACGGTCGAAACGGGATCCCGTTCATCAGAAGGGGTCTGGTGTACCGCAAAATGGTCGAAACGGGGTCCTGTTGATTGGGAGGGGTGTGGCGTACCGCAAAATGGAGGAAACGAACTTGTGTTGGAGCTCTACGGTCGAAACGGGGGTCCTGTTCATCGGGAGGGGTGTGGCGTACCTCAAAACGGGACTCCATAGGATACTGTTCATCTCCACCGTCGACCTCCTCTAGCCTACACGGGCTACTGTTCATCCACCGTCGACCTCCTCCAGCATCCACCTCCGACTGTTTATCCACGGGCTCCTGTTCATCTAGCCTCCATCGCGCGCTCCTCCACCGGCTACTGTTCAACTAGGCCTCTCCACGGGGTACTGTCTATCTAGCCCTCCACCGGCTACTGTTCATCCAGCCCTCCACGGGGTCATCGTGTTCATCCAGCCATCCACGGGGTCCTGTTCATCCACCGGCTCGATCGGTCGGGGTACTATTCATCCAGCGGCAATGGCCTCTACTACCACGGGGTCCTGTTCATCCAACCCCCCAACAACGCTCACTGTTCATCCAGAGGCAGCATCGATCGGCTTTAGTTAGCAGGAGTAGCGAAGGAATCACTCGGGTTTAGTTAACAGCAAGGGATGAATCGATCGCTCGGGTTCAGTAACGCGTAGCTTGCAGTGCAATTGCTCGGGTTCAGTTAGAGCCCAATGCCTCGCTCGGGTTCATTTAGAGCCCAACACCTCGCACACATGCGCATACGTACAACAGAAACACGCATCACTCGGCCCCCGACCACCCATCGTAACGGGGAACTCCCTGATATTTTCCTCGCCCTCGCTTCTACCACGGTTTTTTTTCCATCATGGACGAACCAAAGAATGTCATGCATTTGCATCTCCGGCCCGCCCAGGATGAAAAGCCCATTTTTGTCATGATTTTTTGTCATAGAAGTAGGAGCCCACAACATCTATGATGATATCGGATTTTGTCACAATTATCATCATAGAAGTGTCATAAGTATGACAGAATTTTTTTCATTCGGCCCAAAATGTCAGGGATGTGTCTTTTTTTGTAGTGTGATCACGTGATCCATATCAACTAAACCATGTCTGATCATCACGTGAGATGGAGTAGTTTTCAATGGTGAACATCACTATGTTGATCATATCTACTATATGATTCACGCTCGACCTTCCGGTCTCAGTGTTCCAAGGCCATATCTGCATATGCTAGGCTTGTCAAGTTTAACCCGAGTATTCTACGTGTGCAAAACTGGCTTGCACCCGTTGTATGTGAATGTAGAGCTTATCACACCAGATCATCACGTGGTGTCTCGGCACAATGAACTGTAGCAACGGTGCATACTCATGGAGAACACTTATACCTTGAAATTTAGTGAGAGATCATCTTATAATGCTATCACCGTACTAAGCAAAATAAGATGCATAAAAGATAAACATCACATGCAATCAATATAAGTGATATGATATGGCCATCATCATCTTGTGTCTTTGATCTCCATCTCCAAAGCACCGTCATGATCACCATCATCACTGGCTTGACACCTTGATCTCCATCGTATCATCGTTGTCATCTCACCAACTATTGCTTCTATGACTATTGCTACCGCTTAGTGATAAAGTAAATCAATTACATGGCGATTGCATTTCATACAGTAAAGCGACAACCATATGGCTCCTGCCAGTTGCCGGTTACTTTGTTAGAAAACATGATCATCTCATACAACAATTTATATAATCACGTCTTGACCATATCACATCACAACAGGCCCTGCAAAAACAGGTTAGACGTCCTCTACTTTGTTGTTGCAAGTTTTACGTGGCTGCTACAGGTTTAGCAAGAACCATTCCTACCTACGCATCAAAAACCACAATGATTTTTCATCAAGTGTGATGTTTTAACCTTCAACAAGGACCGGGCATAGTCACACTCGATTCAACTAAAGCTGGAGAAATAGACACCCACTAGCCACATGTGTGAGAAGCACGGCGGTAGAACCAGTCTCATGAACGCGGTCATGTAATGTCGGTCCGGGCCGCTTCATCCAACAATACCGCCGAATCAAAGTATGAGATGCTAGTAAGCAGTATGACTATTATCGCCCACAACTCTTTGTGTTCTACTCGTGCATATAACATCTACGCATAGACCTGGCTCGGATGCCATTGTTGGGGAACGTAGTATTTCAAAAAAATTCCTACGATCATGCAATATCTATCTAGGAGATGCATGCAATGAGGGGGGGAGAGTGTGTCTATGTACCCTCTTAGACCGAAAGCGGAAGCGTTAAGTAACGTAGTTGATGTAGTCGAACGTCTTCACGATCAAACTGATCAAGTACCGAACGCACGGCACCTCCGTGATCTACACAAGTTCAGCTCGGTGACATCCCTCGTACTCTTGATCCAGCTGAGGCCGAGGGTTAGTTCCATCACCACGATGGCCTGTTCACGGTGATGATGAAGTTATTGACACAGGGCTTCGCCTAAGCACTATGACAATATGACTGAGGTGTAAAACTGTGGAGGGGGGCACCGCACACGGCTAAAGATCAACTTGTGTGTCTATGGGGTGCCTCGCTCCCCTGTATATAAAGGAGAGAGGAGGGAAGGACCGGCAGGCCCCTAGGGCACGCCCCAAGAGGGGAATCCTACTAGGACTCCAAGTCCTAGTAGGAATCCACCAAGAGGGAGAGATGGGGAAGGAAGGAAGAGGGGGAAGGGAAGGAAAGGGGGGCGCGGCCCCCTTTCCCTAGTCGAATTCGGACCCAAGGGGGGCGGCCAGCCCCTCCTGGCCCTTCCTCTCTTCCCACTAAGGCCCATATAGGCCCACTAGTTCTCCTGGGGGTTCCGGTAACCCCTTTCGGCATTCCGGTTTTATCCGGAACACTTCCGGTGTCCGAACAATATGGTCCAATATATCAATCTTTATGTCTCGACCATTTTGAGACTCCTCGTCATGTCCGTGATCTCATCCAGGACTCCGAATAACCTTCGGTACATCAAATCACATAAACTCATAATACCAATCATCATCAAACGTTAAGCATGTGGACCCTACGGGTTCAAGAACTATGTAGACATGACCAAGACACCTCTCCGGTCAATAACCAATAGCGGAACCTGGATGCTCATATCAGCAACCACATAATCTACAAAGATATTTATCGGTCAAACCGCATAACAACATATGTTGTTCCCTTTGTCATCGGTATGTTACTTGCACGAGATTCGATCGTCGGTATCATCATACCTAGTTCAATCTCATCACCGGCAAGTCTCTTTACTCGTTCCGTAATGCATCATCCCATGAATAACTCATTAGTCACATTGCTTGCAAGTCTCATAGTGATGTGCATTACGGAGAGGGCCTAGAGATCCTCTCCGGTAAACGGAGTGACAAATCCTAATCTCAATCTATGTCAACTCAACAAACACCATCGGAGACACTTGTCGAGTATCTTTATAATCACCCAGTTACTCTGTGATGTTTGATAGCACACAAGGTGTTCCTCCGGTATTCGGGAGTTGCATAATCTCAGTCATAAGAACATGTGTAATTCATGAAGAAAGCAATAGCAACAAACTAAACGATCATAGTGCTAAGCTAATGGATGGGTCTAGTCCATCACATCATTCTCTAATGATGTGATCTTGTTCATCAAATGATAACACATGTCCATGGATAGGAAACTTAACCATCTTTGATTAACGAGCTAGTCAAGTATAGGCATACTAGGGACACTCTGTTTGTCTATGTATTCACACATGTACTAACTTTCCATTTAATACAATTCTAGCATGAATAATAAACATTTATCATGATATAAGGAAATATAAATAACAACTTTATCATTGCCTATAGGGCATATTTCCTTCAGTACCCATCATAAACTCACGTCCCTCGCATTACATTATTCGCCATTTGCCTCTCGTTTTCCTCTCCCCCACTTCTAAAATGATTTTTGAAAAGATTCACCTTTTCTTCGCCCCTCTTCCATTGGTCTTCTTCGTCTGCCTTTCGTTTGCTCGTTTGCTAGATTTGTTTGCCGCTACCATGTCTGAAACTGGGGAGGTTATTGCCGAAATTCTTGAGGAGAATCTTGATACTTGCTCTTTGGTTCCCGGAGCTGGAAAACCTCCTAATTAAAAAACTAAAATATTTCCTGTAGGAGATGGTAATATCATTGGGAAAAGTGTTATCCAAGAATTATTTGATTGCACGAGATCCTTGCCTATTAATAAAAGAACTATTCTTCTTGAGACAAATTGTTATGTTGATACTATTGTGATGCTTGTTGAGAAATTAGAAAGAAAATGTGTGCATCTCCATCTTACTTTGCAATGGTGTTTTATGAACTTCCTAAAATCAATCATCCTATAGATAAAAAGATTGCCACTATTATTCTTATGTATGAGTTTGATTTTATTATCCAAGAAGCTAGGGATACTTTTGCTTTCTATAAAAAGGGTGTCAAACACCCTCCAATTATAGATATCCTTCATGATAAAGAAACTATGTGTAGTTTGGAATCTAGGGATTATAAGTCTTATAGTGAAAATCTTAGGAGAAGAGTTCCCATTTAGAGATCTCTCAATCCTTTTATCCTTAAACCTTTGAGGAGTTTGATTGGATAACTAGGGGAGTTTATGTTGGATTTAATAGATATTGGTTGAATAAAATGATGACGGAACCTTTTAAAAATGAGCTTCCTATCTTATATGATAACATATATGGTGATAATCCCAATTAAGGGTCATGAATGTTAAAATTTCCAACCAGAGCCCTTTCCATGATTTAAGTTTATCCACTGGGTGGGAAATAAAGGAAAGGATATAATTTCTTAGATGGGTTTTGGAGGATTTGATGAGAAAAGAATTACATACTAAAGACGAGAATACTTACATCCATTCGTGTTTTTGCCTAGCTAAGGGCGTTAAACAATAGCGCTTGTTGGGAGGAAACCCAATTTTATTTTTGTTTTTGCTTTTTAGGTTCTGTTTTGCAATAAATTTTTCATCTAGCCACTGGTTATATGTGGTTTTGGGTTTTATTTAGTGTTTGTGCCAAGTAAGACCTTTGGGATAGCTTACAGTAATAGTTGATTTGATCTTGCTGTAAAACATAAACTTTTGCTCTCACAGAAACAATTCTCATTTCCAGCAGGAGCGTGATAAAATACTGATTCCTTTTGAATAAGATTAATAGATAAATTTTCTAGGACTTCCTGATTTATCAGGGTTTTTAGAGTTACATAAGTATTCGAAATATCCAGATTGCTACAGACTGTTTTGTTTTTAACAGATTCTGTTTTTCGCGTGTTGTTTGCTTATTTTGATGAATCTATGGCTAGTATCGGGTGGTATGAACCATGGAAAAGTTGTAATACAGTAGATATTACACCAATATAAATAAAGAATGAGTTCACAACAATACCAAAAGTGGTGATTTATTTTCTTATACTAACGGAGCTTATGAGATTTTTTGTTGAAGTTTTGTGTTGTGAATTTTTCAAGTTTTGGGTAAGGATTTGATGGACTATGGAATAAGGAGTGGCAAGAGCCTAATCTTGGGGATGCCCAAGGAACCCCAAGGTAATATTCAAGGACAACCAAGAGCCTAAGCTTGGGGATGCCCCGAGAAGGCATCCCCTCTTTCGTCTTTGTCTATCTGTAACTTTACTTGAGGCTATATTTTTATTCACCACATGTTATGTGTTTTGCTTGGAGCATCTTGTATGATTTGATGTCTGTGCCATTTAGTTTGCCACAATCATCCTTTCTGTACACACCTTTTGGGAGAGACATGCATGAATCGTGATTTATTAGAATACTCTATATGCTTCACTTATATCTTTTGAGCTAGGAAATTTTGCTCTAGTGCTTCACTTATATCTTTTTAGAGCACGGCCTTGGTTTTATTTTATAGAAATTGATGAACTCTCGTACTTCACTTATTTTATTTTGAGAGTCTTTAAAAACAGCATTGTAATTTGCTTTGGTTATAAAATTAGTCCTAATATGATATACATCCAAGAGAGATATAATAAAAACTTTCATATAAAGTGCATTGAATACTATGAGAAGTTTGATTCCTTATGATTGTTTTGAGATATGAAGATGGTGATATTAGAGTCATGCTAGTGAGTAGTTGTGAATTTGAGAAATGCTTGTGTTAAGGTTTGTGAGTCCCGTAGCATGCATGTATGGTGAACCGTTATGTAACGAAGTTGGAGCATGAGATATTGTTTGATTGTCTTCCTTATGAGTGGCGGTCAGGGACGAGCTATGGTATTTTCCTACCAATCTATCCCCCTAGGAACATGTGCATAGTACTTTGTTTCGATGACTAATAGATTTTTGCAATAAGTATGTGAGTTCTTTATGAGTAATGTTGAGTCCATGGATTATACGCACTCTCACCTTTCTGCCATTGCTAGCCTCTCTTGTACCGCGCAACTTTCGCCGGTACCATAAACCCACCATATACCTTCCTCCAAACAGCCACCATACCTACCTATTATGGCATTTCCATAGACATTCCGAGATATATTGCCATGCAACTTTCCACCGTTCCATTTATTATGACACGCTCCATCATTGTCATATTGCTTTTCATGATCATGTAGTTGACATCGTATTTGTGGCCAAGCCACCGTTCATCATTTTTTTATACATGTCCCTCTTGAGTCATTGCACATCCCGGTACACCGCCGGAGACATTCACATAGAGTCATATTTTGTTCTAAGTATAGAGTTGTAATTTTTGAGTTGTAAGTAAATAGAAGTGTGATGATCTTCATTATTAGAGCATTGTCCCATGTGAGGAAATAAAAAAAGAGAGAAAGGCCAAATAAAAAAAGAAGGCCCAAAAAAGAGAAAAAGATAAAAAAGAGAGAAAAGAGAGAAAAAGAGAGAAGGGACAATGTTACTATCATTTTTAGCACACATGTGCTTCAAGGTAGCACCATGACCTTCATGATAGAGAGTCTCCTATATTGTCATTTTCATATACTAGTGGAAAATTTTCATTATAGAACTTGGCTTGTATATTCCAATGATGGACTTCCTCAAAATGCCCTGGGTCTTCACGAGCAAGCAAGTTGGATGCACACCCACTTAGTTTCTTTTTGAGCTTTTCATAAACCTATAGCTCTAGTGCATCCGTTGCATGGCAATCCCTACTCACTCACATTGATGTCTATTGATGGGCATCTCCATAGCCCGTTGATACACCTACACTACAAAAAAAGACACTTCCGTGATGATATGTGTTTGTCACAGTAGGTCACGTTTTCTATCATGCATGTACATCCATGACAAAATCAAGATAGTCATACCTGTGCTGTTGTAGAAGTGTTCCATGACATTACCAAAATTATCATCACGGAAGTGTCCACTTCCATGACGATAAATCACGCATCATGGAAGTGCTTTCGTGGAGGGTGACCGACACGTGGCATCCACCGTAACGGGTCGCCATTAAGCTATCGGGTCCGGTATTGGATCCGATAACCCGTTAACAGCCCGGACCAATGAGGATTTTCCACATGTAAAATTGTCACTGGCTGGAGGAAACACGTGTTGGCTCACCGATGGAACAGATGTCATCCATTCATTGGACAGGAGGCGCCTATGACAGGTGGACACATGGCACGACCCAACAGAGGCCCATTCCGTTGATAAGGCTGGGCCTATCAAAATAAGTGGGCCGGCCCATTAGCGGCCTACTTGAGTCTGGCCCACATGCAAGTACGGCCCATACAACTTACACAGAATCGGCCCATCAAAGGCCCATTCTAGATTTGACAATTTTCAGCCCATCATTAGCTTAAGCCCGTTAATGGCCCGCTACGTCTTTAGGCCCAATTGCGGCTCGAGCTTGTTTCGGCCTGTTAGCAGCCCATCGTCAGTTCCAGCCCGTTAAAGACCTGGAACATCCGGCCATTTTCCGGCCCATTCTGTAGTTGGGCCAATTCTAGCCCGCTATGACTTTAGGCCTGTCCTCAGCCCATTCGATAAATGGGCCAACTCTTAGCCCATTCTGCTCTTGTCCTGTTAATGGCCCGCACAACAGTTGGGCCTTTGACTTTAGGTCCATTAGGGGCCCACGTTCCGCAGGGCATCATTTCAACCCAACGTGACTTTTGGCCTGTTAAAAGCCTATTGCAAATTGGGCCTCCTCTGGCCCATAACACTTTCAGCCTCTTACTGGCCCATAAAGTAAAAGGGCCGAGACAAAATTGACATTTATTTCGGCCTGCTAGAGGCCCGTGGGCCATTTCCATTTATACGGCCCTATCGAGCTTTGGCCTGTTAACAGCCTGCTAAGAGCCGTTGTTTCGGTGGGCCACATCATTTGGGATCCACTTAATATTATTTTGACCAGCCCAGTTAGGGCCCGCTTTGACTACACATGTTTGTTCATTTGTATGGCATCCAGGAAATGTTTGGGCATGTTGGACATACTATCGCCTCTAAAAAACATACACTATACAATAAAAACACTAAGGCATACAAACGTAGAATAATCCTACACTATACAATAAGGAAATTGCAGCCGAATATACCCACTGGGCATTATAGTTCGACACCAGTGATAATAAAGCATACACAAACAGCATATTACATACACTGGACAAATAAGGCTCATACATCATGGACACACATCAACATAACTTACCATTTTAACTATAATCGCTTCAGAAAATAGGATTGGCCGGATTCAGATAGCACAAATTTCAGTCTGCAAAATCTCCAATTCCTTCGTGGTTACCTCAGTGTCTTGTTTCATTTTTTTTGACTCCTGCATCTAATACCTGCATGTCCAGTCTCAACTTGTTGATTGTACGTTGAGAATCATGTACACGTTGTCTTGCCACCTCTAGTTGATTCTCGAGAACATCAGCACATTCCAATTCTAATCCATAATCATTTGGTAACGGCCATGCTGCACTGCTCGCAGATCTTTGTGTTGATGTCACTTCATCCTAAAATGTTTGTTTAAGTACACATGACTAGGGCAAAAATATAGTTACAACAGTGAAGCGAGCAAGATAGACTATTTTGTACATGGCAAAACAGGACTAACAATATTGTTACATGTCATGAAGCATAAGGAGGTGATATTTTTAAAAATTATAAAAATGGTAGTCTGTGCAGCCTGCATACAGAAATCTCTCTTAGCTCACCAGAGGAGCATGATGTTGGGGCCAAATCCAAAACACAGACAAGTTACGAATTTAGACAGCATATTGCGTATAAATAAGCAAGCAGTTGGGCCTTCTGTAGCTCAATTAAAGTCTTAGGGAGCATAATGAACAACAGAGGGATTCATACAAACCTACTACAACAAGCAAAACTATGCAATCATTAGCCTAGTATAAACTAGATTGTGAGCCTCATGCAGTAATAGGTTGTTAATAGACTTCAAAGCTTCAGGCACACTTCGCCAGAGTACTTAAATAGTAAGGCCTTTAATTATGTCAACTAATATTTATACAAGTACCCAACATCAGGCATCATTGATTGGGCATCTCATCAACCGGGGACAAACAAAGCAATTGAAAAGAGCAAATTAACTATGCCTAAAACAAATAAGGAATTGAACTGTTGAGTTGGATACAATGACTTACCTTAACTGGTTGAATAGGCTCAGCGCTGCTCCTACTTCTATTGCAAGGCTCCTTCCTAACATCTTGTACTTGGAAATCCACAATCTTATCTTCATTGCACCCCCTCTGCAAGGTTACACAAACTAGTTACTCATCTCCATGGAAGATAAATATGCATACTTTCTGGTCTATGAACAACACAAAAGGATAAGATTATAACAAAACAACATCACATAATGAAACATGCCACATCTCTTGCACTTGCACACAAAGAAATGAGCATTTGTTATGTGTGCACTATGTAAAAACTAGACATACCTTCGAACTGGATCTCCAGGTACTCTTGGAGAGCCTACTTTAGTGTACAGCCAAACCTTTATGTCACCTATGAGTTAGACAAGGCCCCACTACAGCAGCCCTTAGTGTTTAAATCGTTGACAAGTTTTGTTAGAGTGTTAGCTCAGGAACAACAAGTAATCAAAGCAAACAGTCCTGGTATTACTGGCTGATGCAAACAAGCAATTAAACAGATGTGTGAGCAAATCTTACATACTCCCTCCTTCCATCTATATAGGGCCTAATCGTTTTTTGAGGCTAACTTTGACCAAGTGTTATAGCAATAATATATGGCATGCAAGTTACACAAAGTATACCATCAAATTCGTACGTGAAAGGATCTTCCAATGATATAATTTTCACATTATACATCTCATGTATTATTAGTCTTATCAATAGTTAAAGGCAGTCTCGAAAAACACATTAGGCCCTATATAGATGGAAGGAGGGTGTCACAACCGGTTTTCCAATGAAATAGTTATTGAAAATCGACCATTTTATCAGACCAGTATAGAAAAAATCCTCCTTACTGGTAGAAAAATCCTTGGTACAGAAATCTAGAAGTACTAAATATTATACAAGGTTGAGCTGAGGGTGCTCAATAATTTATTACAAGCACGCCGATATTATACATAAAGGCGGATATGACACAGAGGGTATGGTGGCATAACTACTGACTCGTAATAAAAGTGGTGGTGGATATGTCACAGTGAAGTGGATGACATGACTCCAAAATCTTACAGCTCATCAAGCACCGGAGTGAGGCTTGATGATTTTATTAGGGTAGCGGAAGCATATATAATACGAGTGACCAACTCCAGGATCGCACGGGACTGACTGGGACTCCTCTAGGAATCGCACTCGCTATCATACTCTTCATCCATAAGATCGCCTTCGTCAACATCTGGCCAAATCAACAAGCCAGGTGAGTACTTTGAGTGTACTCGCAGGACAGTGTGGACATAAGATATAACAAATGCAAACACGATGCACATGAGCAGACTAGTAATGCGCACTCAGATAATAAATTTGCACTGCATGTTAAATAAAAAGGAAGTCAGGCGGTAGTCCTCCCGAAATCCCATTAAATATAGTTGAAGACTGATCGGGTGTCTGAAGCGACGCCTCGAAAGGTAAAATAACTTAACATGCCGCAGTCGGGCGTCAGGGCGACACCACATAAAGGGCTTATATTGAAACGTAAATGACAGTACGTGCCACAGTCGGACGTCTAAGCGACATCTCGAAAAGGTCTTATAACGAAAGTAAATAACAAGGATGCCACAGTCGGGCGTCTAAGAGACATCACATAGAGGGCTCATATCAAAAGTAAATAACAAGAATGCCACAGTCGGACGTCTGAGCGACATCACATAAAGGGCTTATATCAAAAGTAAATAACAAGAATGCCACAGTCGGACGTCTAAGCGACATCACATAGAGGGCTTATATCAAAAGTAAATAACAAGAATGCCACAGTCGGACGTCTGAGCGACATCACATAAAGGGCTTATATCAAAAGTAAATGACAAGAATGCCACAGTCGGACGTCTGAGCGACATCACATAAAGGGCTTATATCAAAAGTAAATAACAAGAATGCCACAGTCGGACATCTGAGCGACATCGCATAAAGGGCTTGTATCTCATCATTCGAATTCAAGTAGCTCATGAAGGTAACATCATTCCACGGAATACTCAGTACATGATAATAAACTGGTTAGTCCATCCACAGGAATAACATTCAGCCGGATTTACCACTCTCAATTTCATGCTTATTCTCCCGAGACTGTCACTGAGACTGACACTGAGACTGATACTGAGATTGACAGTAATATGTTGATCAAAGTCCTTGACCATGGACATGGTTACTCGAATGGTTTTGACTCTGCAGAGTTTGTACTCTTTAACCACAGCCAGCGGATTTAAGTAGTCACAAAGGACTAGTTCCGTTTACGGTATTTTAGGAGAAACACATCTAACCAGTACACACCCATTCGACATTCCGCTGCCAGGAATCACCCTAGGCAACGTTCAAGAAAAACTCTAAGACGGGGAGGCTACAACCTCGAATAGCATGGGATCAAATTTATATCACGCGCTCTAAGGGGTGCCCCCCTCTCATTCCTAACCGGAAACACCCATGCCCCCTAACCGGATGACGGGCTTTAATCCAGGGCCATGGAACCCTCATCACGGCCCCTCTATTTGGTGTGTACAAGGAAAGAGGTTTGCAACTGACTATAACCACATTCTTTGCAGAAGACATGTGGCGGCACGAAAAGGGGACGAACGGGGACAAGACTTGGCCCACGTTAATACTGGAGTTAAACGATTGACATAAAACTGGCATGCTTCAACAATATGAGCTTGCAACCTATCATGCCACCACATGATCAGGTTATCTCACCATCATATGAACACATCAAATTTCAAAGCTCACTTGCAGCTTGCTTTGCATGAAATATAACATTCACAAATTCTTATATAAACATGTCATGAGAAAACCACTCAAGCAATCATGAAAAACACTCATCATATCAAAGGTTCAAACATGCTTGCCAGGTTCGGAGTAGTCAGAGTCTAGCTCGGCGAAGTTTGCAGCTCCGTCACTTCCTTCGGTATCTACGTTATAAAAGAAATCGGAAACTAACGTAAATACCGTGTGTGCATACAAAATGTTCCAAATATTTTTCAAATAAATATGATAAAAACTAGATAGAAAAATAAAGATGACAGAAAAAGAATCAGCTCAAAATTATCTTCTGTTTAAAAGCTATAAAGGTTTTAGTCCAGGGACTAATATGTGATGAAACAGAAACTTTCTAGGGGCTAGTTTAGAAAAACAGAAAACGCTTCAGTTGGAATACGCCTTCCAGAGGGGAAAACGTATCCGGGCCGAAGGTGCCAACGGAAAACGGTTCGAAGGGGGAGGGTGAGGCTGACGAGGGGGTCCCACCCATCAAGTTTGAAATTCAAAATAGAGTCCCACCGGCGCCCGAGGCTCGCCGTGGTCGCCGGCGTCGATCCACGGCGAGGTAGGGGGAGTGGAAGGTACCTACGGACTCACGGAGTTCTCCCACGTCTGTGGGTGGTGGAGTTGGTCGTCGGCGAGCACCACGTCGACGGCGGCCTCCACTCCGGCGGACGGTGGTTCGGTCGAGGATGATTCTCTCCGAAGGGAGCTGCAAACTCCAAATTGAAGCGCGGGTCAGGCAAGCGGGTGCACTAGGATGCTACTGGCACAGTTTGGGGAGCGGGGGTGCACTCACGAGAGAGAATCTTGCTGGATCCCAAAGCGGATCGGGGCGGCCGGAATCGGGGAAGAAGGCCTCCTCGAGGTCCTCCTAGGGGCTGGGCGCGGTTCTGGTGAGGTCGAGGATTGGTGCTAGGTCAAAGGCGAGCTCAGGGCCTCCATTTATAGCCGGCCCGAGGTGGTTGCCGAGAATGGGATTTCTCCGGCGAGTAATTACGGCGAGGTGGTGGTCGAGTTGACGGCTTAGGTGACTGGGCAGCCGCGGATTGGTCCACTGGCTCCATTCAACAACTAAGCTTGATCGGATTTGGCCTGCTCCCGTGGCTTCGACGGAACGGAGCTCATGGGCTCGTCGGCGGCAGAGAGCGCGCTCTGCGCCTCTCAGGCCACCGCGATGGTTCTGCAGCACGCACAAAGAAGAGGACGGCCACGCGGAGGCTCCTGGTGGTGTGCGCGGTGCTGGACGGCGCCGTACTACAGGGCTGGCCCCTGCTGGCCGCCACGGGCGGTTCTGCCACCACGGGAGGCGCCGGAGTTGACGTGACACGTCGCCACCGACGCTCGCGACCGGCCAAACAACCGTGTGGCGCACTAGATAACGAGGGGGAATAGGGAGCAAGAGGCCAGGGCGAGCACTGGCGAGATTGACGCCAAGCTCTGAAGAAAACGACATTGACGACTGAAGCTTAACACTGAAACTCTGAATTTGAACAGGAACAGTGCACACCAGCTGTTCGACGGAATGTTTGGCGCACGTGGAAAATTTTTCTTGAGCTGAGACTTTGTGATGTGATCTCTTGGTGCATCTAGAGACTGCCTGAATTATCTCAAAATTTTTGGAAAAGAAAAAGTATGAAATTTACCAAAAATGGCAAATTTGGTCCAAACTTGCACCAAGCAAATTTTGAAAAAAATGAACTGTGGACTGGCCGATCTTGATGGATCTAGGTTGAGGACACTAAGGACTAGCCAAAGGAATTTATTTGGAACCAAAACTCAAAGGAAATCTAGTATTTCCTTTGTAAATCACTAAGGTCCAAATAAATGGCAAAAAAAGATTTTGAGTTTAAAATAAATAGAATTAAAATCTAGGGGAAGTGGAACTTTGCTGGTCTTGATGCTTGACTTGACCCAAAGTGGGGAGGTGGGTTTTGGAAGAAAGTTTTCAACATAGGTCATGGCAAGAGAGTAATTTTTGAAAGGGGAAGAATAAAATTCATAATTTATAGGAATTATTTTTAATAAAAAGGAATTGTAAAAACCTTATAAAATTATTTGTGTTGAGCCAACACAAGATGAGAAATCTTCAAGACCAAAAATCAAGATTGGGAAGAACTCATCATGAAATATTTGTCATAAAAAGATTTGAGAAGATGAGCCCCTTTTTTGAAAAATTCAAGTGACCTTCTTTAAATCAAATGAAGAAGTTGATAAAAATCAAAACCAAAATTTTGGGGTGTTACAGAGGGAGTATCAAGAAAATAAGCAAAGAAGGAGGCTTAAAGACCATCACTTGACTGACCAGATTTAAGGGGCATTTAAACATCATGTGCAATGTAAGAACTAACATAAACATTGTATATTCCAGATTCTACAATGGAATGCACATGTATTAGGTTATGCCATGTATGATGATGCCTAAATGTACACTATAGTAGGAAGGAGTGATTCATCATTGCACACACAATTGAATTGCAGGTTAAGGGCCAGTTCTATTCTGCCTTTTTAGAGCTTATTGTAAAAATAAGCCATAAAAGATGTAAAGAAGTCATTTTTGAGTTATGGGCTTGGGCTTAACTTATTTCGCTTTGGCGGGGAGTGTTTTGGGTAGAAGCTCACTAAAAATTGAAGGGAAGGGGAATAGTGAAATGTCTCTATTGTCTACCTATATTACACTCAAAATGCAACTGCTCACACCCGCGTCACACATGACCCTCAAGTAAAAACAAACACTCAAGTGTTCATTGCCCTGCCCGCTTGCATGTCCTCTTCCCTTTCCCTCTACCTCGATCCCCTGCCTGCAGCGCTAGGGTTCCTCCAGCGAGCCGTCGCCGTTGGTCCCATCTGGCCTGGTCCTCGATGATGCTCTGTCCAGCTAGGATACATGCGGGTAGGACCAAATCTCCCCGGCTGCTCCTCCCTCTGGTGCCGCCCCTCATTCTCATGGTCTCCAGCAGGTGCTCCACTATGGTCCATCCAACGCACTACTCCGGCCGGCGCCGCACAACTACGGCTGATGCCACACTGCGGCAGAAGGCACCTTATTCCCCCTCCCCTCCTCCCAGGCCATGGCCTTGAGGTGCTGTTGAAGGATGAGCTCATCCAACAAGGTGAGTATATCCTCTGATTTTTTGCCAAATTTTCATTCCGATCCACTATACGATGAATTGCTATGAGCTGCTTCTGCTGCTGCTGCTATATTATGCATTGTTATGAGCTGCTCCTACTGCTGCTATATGATGAATTTCTATGAGCTGCTGCTGCTATATGATGAATTGCTATGAGCTGCTGTTGTTGCTATATGATCAGTTGCTATAAGCTGCTCCTGCTGCTGCTATATGATGAATTGCTATGAGCTGTTGCTGCTATATGATGAATTGCTATGAGCTGCTGTTGTTGCTATATGATCAGTTGCTATAAGCTGCTCCTGCTGCTGCTATATGATGAATTGCTATGAGCTGCTCCTGCTGCAATATGATGAATTGCTATGAGCTGCTCCTGCTGCTGCTATATGATGAATTGCTATGAGCTGCTGGTGGTATATGATGAATTGCACACTGCTGCTGTATGATGAGTTGCTATGAGCTGCTGCTGCTATATGATGCTTTCAGGTGGTGCTGCTATATGATAATAACCAGCCACTTGGACCATCGAATTTCAATAAATAATTGTTCTTCATTTAAATGCGGGTCATGCGTTCTTCGTTTAAATTAGGCAATGTGATCTCTATGGAAGACATTGACCAAAGTATATTGTGCCAAATAGATGGTATCTTTGTATTTGCATTTTGAACAAATAGTGATGGTCTGTTTTCCTATCATATTAGTTACTGCATTGGGTTCAATTTGTGATGTTTTCAAGTCAAATTAATTTTCATATGGGTAGCAAAATGAAAAAATATAATTCAATCTAGACTTTTGACTAATCATACCAAAGATAAGCTGAAAAGGAAGGCAATGAAAAGAACTGGTTGTCTTATTACCTGGAGCTTATATTCACATGTGCTTATTTTCTTAGGATAACTTGTAAAAACTGTCCCTAAGAAACATGGCCAATAGAACTGACATACAAATCACATGTCATGATGATTGGAATGGAGGAGTGACCTACCATAGCACACTGTATAGGCTCACCGCTGCCTCTCCTTTTTTGCGATGTTCCATGAAATTGCCACATACATCTTGTACGTTATCATTGTGTAACCCCATCTGCAAGTTGACACGGCTAATTTTAGACATCTCTACATGATAATACATTGCATATCCCTTGCGCATATTTAAACCACCAATTAACGATTGTGTGCATAGCATAAACTAGCCATGACTCTGTGTGCTGGACTAGCAGGCACTCTAAGGGAGCCTAATGTAGTGCACTGGAATTCCTACATGCCACCTACGATTTTGTGTAATATACTACCACTACTGTAGGATGCTACTAACGCAACACTACGATCAGAGACCCTTCGAGAAATTGTGTGCGATGCAGTAATCGCAAACGGTGGTGTATGAAAACCGTGAAAAAGGTGCAAAACGTTTGTGATGGAGGATGCATCAAACACGATTCAGATTTTAGTTGCGTGTGCGATTCAGGCCACACGGTTAACCCGTTCGAACTGTTTGTGATGATGCAGAACAACAGAAACGGGCAGCCATATCAATGTGTGTGCGATATACGGCATACAGTTCATTCCGATAAACCATTTGCTATTAGGGAGTGCAACATAAACAGTTAGCCACATCAAGGTGTTTGTGATATAGGGCATACGGTTCACTCGGACGAACTGTTTACAATTAGCGAACGCAACAGAAATGGTTCAACTTAACAAGATGTGTGTGATACGTGGCAAACAGCCAACTCGGATGAACTGTTTGCGATGAGAATTTACAACACAGGCGGTTAATATAGTTAGTTCGTGTGCGATCCTGTGTGTACAAAAAACTTTGAAAAAATGCAAACTAGTTGCTTGTGGTGGCTAGGAGTATCGCACACGGCCGCAAGGGTGCTATGCTGATCATGGAGTTCGAGAAGACCATCGTCGGAAGGCCACCAGCTCAACCTTTTAGCTTATATTTTATTATAATTGTATGCATATGTAGGTCGTGAGTGTTCTGGGCCTTGCCGCATTTGGCATTTTAAATTATCCTGAATATGTAAGACAATTATTAAGAATTATTAACAGTTGCAATTGTAACTTTGCCTCAACGACGAGCAGAGCGCGCGTAGGGACGCCAGAGCGGAGCGCGTCGTGGCCGCCTCAACGGCGAGCAACCACATGGTCAACCTTCTGCCATCAATAAATTTTGACCTTGTTTCTCGTCACATTGATGATTACAACACAATAAGTAATTGTAAATCTGTTCAAACCTCTCAAACTAATATGTGTTCACACTTAGCATCGGTCTATAAAAACTACCCACTCAAAAATTACTCCACAGTTCCTCTCCTCATCACGCACAAAACTGGTTTTCTCAGTCAAGTCGTTCCGCCATGACCGGTAGGAGGAGATTAGGCTGGACATATAACCAGGCAGCATAGACCAAGGCCACGGAAGCACTAGAGAGGTCTCGCCACTCAAAAATTACTCCACAGTTCCTCTCCTCATCACGCACAAAACTGGTTTTCTCAGTCAAGTCGTTCCGCCATGACCGGTAGGAGGAGATTAGGCTGGACATATAACCAGGCAGCATAGACCAAGGCCACGGAAGCACTAGAGAGGTCTCGCCGCGAAGCCATAGCTGCAGCACAGATGTCCGAGCGTGCCGCGTAGCCCTCGAATGAGCTCTCACGGGCATGCGAGGGCTCTCACAAGCGCATTCGCGGTGTCGGCCATCGCGATGAGCCGGTGTTCCTGAAGTCCTTCGCCAGCGACGACGACATTCTCGCTGGCGTCACTACGCAGAAGGAGCTGGTCGACGGCTTGATGAAGCTGCTCAAGATCAGCGATGCCTCGGTTGACAAGGCGACCGGCCTTGTCAAGCAACTCATGGATGACAATGCGAAGCTCCTCAAGTTGGTCTCCGAGAAGGAGGAGGAGGCTGCCGGATGGAAGATGTTGCGTGAGCAGAGTAGTGCCTCGGAGATGACGCTGACAACGGTCGTCGAGGAACTGATGGGTGGCTTGAGGAAGCTCCATATCGAGCGCGGGCAGGAGGTGGAGGAATCTGTGGCTGCTTTGAAGCAAAGTCATCAGGAATTGAAGAAGGAGCTGGAGGATTTCGCCGCCCGGTGATCCATCGACGAGTAGAGACAGTAGCGACCCAGATCGTTGTCTGCAATTTCCTTCTTCTCTTGCCCCCATGTCTTCCGGGCTTTGTCGCATGTGGCATTTTAAATTATCCAGAATATGTAAGACAATTATTATGTGCGCCATTTTAAATTTGTCGTCGTATTATCCGTTTCCATTTTATTTGTGGTCGTATTATCCGTTGCCCTATGTGGCAATTTAAATTAGGGCGGAATACTAGTTGAAAACACGAACAAAGAAAATGCTGCCATGGGATCACAAGCAAACACCCTCCGTCCAGGTGCTTTAATTAACCCATTAATGGAGAAGTTGTGAGCGAGGCGGGCGGCGGCTGGTGCATGGAGGTCATAGAGCTCGCTTCCCGGTGAGCATGGGCGGCCTTGCTGCTCGCAGGTGTCCCGTCGAGCCTGCGAGGTGGACTGGATGCACGTGTCCCGTCAAGCCTACGTGGCGGACTGCTCGCACACGTCCCATCGAAGCTGGATAGCGGACTTCTCACGCTCGTCCTGTCTCATCAAATAGCTACATGCACGCCACCGAGTATGGTTAAATTTCGACACGGTAAATATAATACAACCATTTGCAATATTAACGTGTCAGTTTTTTTTTCTCAAAAGGGACTTCGTTGGCTACTAATGTGTGCGCCTCTTCTCAAACTGGATGATTTTTCTTACCACGGCATATATGTGCCATGTCATGAAACCATGCCAAGTTTAATGTTTTTTGGGTGAATTTTTTATTTACTGGGATTTAAAAACCAAGATTCTCATTGTTTCAGAACGACGATAAGTTTGTAATTCATTCTCATTCCTTAAACGACACATGGTGCGCCATTACTATTTAGTAATGGCGCACCATGTGTAGGTGCGCCATTAGTAACCAAAACAGTAATGGCGCACGAGGTGAAAAGTGCGCCATTACTATGTTTGACCAAGGTTTGACCCAGTCATACACATACTAATGGCGCACTTTGTATAGGTGTGCCATTACTAAGTTGACATAGTAATGGCAAAACAGTAATGGCGCACGAGGTGAAAAGTGCGCCATTACTATGTTTGACCAAGGTTTGACCCAGTCATACACATACTAATGGCGCACTTTGTGAAGGTGCGCCATTACTAACTTTCTAGGTGGCGCACCTTTACAAAGTGCGCCATAACTATGTGTATGACTGGGTCAAACCTTGGTCAAACTTAGTAATGGCGCACTTTGCATACATGCGCCATTACTATGTCAAACTTAGTAATGGCGCATCTATACAAAGTGCACCATTACTAACTTTGACCAAGGTTTGACCAAGTCATACACATAGTAATGGCGCACTTTGTGAAGGTGCGCCATTACTAACTTTCTAGGTGGCCGAAAATTTCACCAAATGCACCCCCCCCCCCCCCCGTGGACCGCCTTTTCAGTTTAAAAAAAATAAAAGAAAATGATGGAAATGTCAAAAAATAAAAGAAAATAAGTTTCCCATGTGATATGTGGTCTAGTTGTTGGGAAAATTTACAAATATGAATTTTGACTTTATTTGCAAAATCTCTCTGGAATTTAGTAAAATGGGCATAACTTTTGCATACGAACTCGGATTAAAAAGTTTTTTATATGAAAAATCATCTACTCGAAAAGTTACATCCAAATTCAAAGGGCAAAGCCCTGTTGAAGATTTTTAGAATCCCCAAAAACCTAACAGAATAAAAGATACGGGGCTTTTAAGATCTAGAGGGGGGAAAATGGAAAAAAATTCAAACTTAGTAATGGCGCACCATTTGCTAGGTGCGCCACTAGTAACAGAAAAAAATGGTTTCAATTTTTTGGAAAAATGTTCAAAATATGATACGTAATATGACCGGGAAGTTTGAAATATTTTTTCAAAATTTCATCACACTCATGAACATGAACAAAGTCCTAGACATCAACAAGGTTTAATAGGATTGATATGATAGATATATCAACAAGTGCCTGTTAAGTGAGCTGGTGCTGGGGTTGGATAGAACTGAGAAGTTAAGCGTGCTCGGGCTGGAGTAGTGTGAGGATGGGTGACCCTCTGGGAAGTTTGACCACAGAGTGTGATTTGACTTGAGATTAAGCATATTGACCCGAGATTAAGCCATAGTGACCTGAGATTAAGAAAAAAATGAAAAAAATCTTAAAAAAATTTGAAAAAAAATTATGAAAAAATTTTTGAAGAGGTTTATCATGGCCTCTCCGGTGGATGTTTGGCGAGGTGGCCGCCGTTCGCCCCGACCTATCGATCCTGGAGCAACACGTTGCCGCGGAAGCCGGTGAAGACGTGGACTATGTTGCCATGCCGAAGGCTTCATGTCAGCGGGCTAGCGTATTACTCTATCTCGGGAAAGCTGGCTACAACATCAAGATCGTCCACACCGACGGCTTCACGCGGGCCATGTCACAGGTTAAGTGGTCTATCCCCAACCCCTCGGGTTCAACCACCATCGATCTCTTCGACGACCTTGCCGCTGATCTCCTCCGCCAAGCGATCAAGGATTTGCGAGATTTATATGACATCGAGCCTATTTTATCACTTCTGAAGGACACGTTCTACGGCGGCGGCTTAGGATCCTCAATTGCCAAGTCCGATCTCATCGACCACGACCACGAGGAGGGCACCCACGAAGGTTCCTCCAAGGTGAAACAACCCATCTGTGACATCAGAGAGTGCACCATGGGTCTGTGCTCTTCCAAGTGGAAGGATCCCGTCCATGAAATGCGAGGCAACATTCTATCAACAAATATTACCTTTTCTAGCTTGCCAACCTGTACCCTTTGTTGTAGTAGCATTTTCCATGCGGTGCTTTAACTGTGCCATGTTTAATTATTTTAGTTATGCTAAAATGTATTGTTCAATAGGTCTATTTGATGTTTATGTATGAATTGTCCACTTTAGTTTCACGAATGGCTATATTTGGTTGTTTATAGTGAGTAGATGCCTTGTTTATCTGCATTTGGTTATTAGGTTGGTTGGAGTGAGCATGTTTTTAGTTATTGAGCAGATGCCTTGTTTATCTGTATTTGGCTCTTAGTTTGGTTGGAGTGAGTATTTGTCCAGTTATCAAGTAGATGCCTTGTTTATCTGTATTTGGTTGATAGGTTGCTTTTTTTAGCATTTGTCCAGTTATCAATCAGATGCCTTCTTTATCTGTATTTGGTTGTTAGGTTGCTTTTTTAGCATTTCTCCGGTTATGAAGAAGATGCCTTGTTTATCTTTATCTGCTTGTTAGGTTGGCTGCAGTGAGCATTTGTCCAGTTTCCAAGCATATGCCCTGTTTATCTGTATTTGCTTGTTAGGTTGGTTGTAGTGAGAATCTGTCCAGTTTTCAATGGCTATATTTGGTTGTTATACTGGTCATTTATGCCTTGTTTATTTCAGTCATTCACAATGTATGGTTCATTATGTGCAAGTCGAAACTGTGCCACTCAACTACATCAATACCAGTTTGAACGGCTATATTTGGTTCCAGTTATTCCTGGTGTAGTTAACACATGCCCTTTATTTTCAGTTTTACACATTTATCCAGTGTGATGTTATATCTGCTTTAACAGCATGCTGAAACCAACACATTCAAGCTATCATTTGGAGATGATGTTGTTTACCTTTGCTATATTTGTTTGATGTTAAAATTGTTGTACATATCATGCCTTTCCACTACTTATGCAGGAAAACAATGGGAGTGGCCACCATTTTCTGCCGAGGTTAGCTTCATCCCTGGGCTTGTACTCCCCCGTTGTTCCATCATGTAGTGCATATAGATCCAGGCCTGGACACTAGTTAGCTTCTAATATTGACTTCTTGCTTGTAGGTACATATGCCCTTGGCAAGGATGCATGCATCGACCCTTTTTGCGTATGGGGCAATGACTTATTGATGAACAAGCATCAAGTGAGGAAACTGATAAGGATTATTAGCAAAAAGATACGAATGGTGGCAAGCAAATTACTTGTTTATGCTCTATCCAACACAACAGTGAGCTGTAGGATGGTAACTACAAACTCTGCAACCTTCTCTTTTTACTGCCCATAATGAGTTGTTAGACAACAATGTCTGAATCTTTTTCGTTCCCAGTGGTTACCGAAGCATTTCACTCAAGATTACCTCGCAAAGTACATGATTGGTGGACACACAATGAAGGTTAAAGTATTTCATCCAGACTACAATGATCATCGAGAAGTCCTAATGAAGACAGTGAAGGATGGACGGGCAACCATCACAAGGGGTTGGCCTAGAGTCGTGTGCACCTTAGGCATGGAGTAGGGCACAATATGGGCATTCCGCTTCACCTTCTCCCGCAACCAGAATGTCTTTCACCTCTCTCTCTACAGTCTTAGTACAATTGTGGTTCATCATTCTTTACTTGGTGCTTCTGTAGTTCTTCAGTATATGTACCTGTGCATTGAATTATGGCTTCGTGGTCGAACCTATATTTGTACTAAACATGGTTGGATATGAAATAATTGATTGCCTACTTTCAAATTCATAACATGTGATTATTAAATTAGGGATTAAATAGGGATTACACTGCACACGGTTTGCGAAAGCGGAACATGGAGATCAGAAATGTTTCTAGGATCCACTACATGTGCGATCAATCTCCACTACACACACTACTTTCTCTTGAAAACTATATGCGTTAGGCCACCTTGCGCAAACGTTTATCACATAAAAAGTGTGTGTGATTGACAGCCTTTGCCACACAGTTTCTTTATACGCACCGGGTGTGATGCATTCAATAACGCAAAAGATAAATTATTAATATCATGTGCAATGACAACGCTATCACATACGATTTAACAGGAAGAATTGTGTGTGATCTACCTGTGAATGGAAACGTTTTCCTTGGAGCGACTGTGTGGGATGTACATACGAACGAAAACGTTTAGCGAGGACTGACTGTGTGGGATGTACTTGCGACCGGAAACAATTTCGCAGTATAATTGTATTTTTTCTGTACTGTATGTATTTCCGTATTTGAGTGCTCGTCGGTCGTAGACGGCCTCATTTTGCCGAACGTGTGTACCAGGAGGGCATATCCCGACGGTTTCTGGGCCGTGTGGGAAGAACCCCCCGATCGCCCACACTCACTTGGTGACGGTTCCAGATGCCATGGCGGAAAGGGGTTTTAAACCGTTTGTTTAGGACTGACGTGCACCAGTGTACCTCTGTTCCTAAATATATGTCTTTGTAGAGATTCCAGTATGGACCACATACAGATGTATATAGATGCATTTTCGAGTGTAGATTCACTCATTTTGCTCCGTATGTAGCCTATAGTGGAATCTCTAGAAAGACCTATATTTAGGAACGGAGGTACGGGGTAGTATCATGTATGACATCTACATATCTAATTTAGCAGCCAGTAGTAGAAATATTCTCTGCACAAAGGGATTACTGGTCGAAAATCCTAGCAAAGCACGCAAAGGGATTACTGGTCGAAAATCCTAGCAAAGCACGCTGGCAGGCACAAAACAATACAAGAGAGAGAGACGCTGTCGGTGTCAAAACCGGCGGATCTCGGGTAGGGGGTCCCGAACTGTGCGTCTAGGCCGGATGGTAACAGGAGGCAAGGGACACGAAGTTTTACCCAGGTTCGGGCCCTCTCGATGGAGGTAAAACCCTACGTCCTGCTTGATTAATATTGATGATATGGGTAGTACAAGAGTAGATCTACCACGAGATCGAAGAGGCTACCCTAGAAGCTAGCCTATGGTATGATTATTGTTGTCTATGTTGTCCTACGGACTAAAACCCTCCGGTTTATATAGACATCGGATGGGGTTAGGGTTACATAGAGTCGGTTACAATGGTAGGAGATCTACATATCCGTATCGCCAAGCTTGCCTTCCACGCCAAGGAAAGTCCCTTCCGGACACGGGACGGAGTCTTCAATCTTGTATCTTCATAGTCCAACAGTCCGGCCAAAGGATATAGTCCGGCTGTTCCGGACACCCCCTAATCCAGGACTCCCTCAGTAGCCCCCGAACCAGGCTTCAATGACGATGAGTCCGGCGCGCAGATTGTCTTCGACATTGCAAGGCGGGTTCTCCTCCAAATTCCGTGTACATGTTTGAATAAAGTCCGGTTTCTTGGAGATGTTGCGCTCCTTGGCTTCTACGCCCAATAATGGCCGCTTCCCACGTGTCAAACGAATATGAAAAGTCTGAGTGTTTTTACATTCACACCCCTAGTCGCGAAAATGAGCTGCCCTATTTAAGGGGACGAGGATTTAGATCCAATCCACACCTTCTCCCCTCCGCGAGTGTTCATCAGAGCGCATCCGACAAAGGTCCATTCCACCATGGCCAGCTGTTGCAACTCCTCCCCTCGCCCTTCTAGCCCTAAGCCTGGATATTGGGAGAGATGTTCCATCCCGCATAGCGAGCTAGTGACACTCCAGACCAAGGGATTTCTCCCCCCGGCCTATATGGTCCTGGTTCGAGCCGGTCTTGCCATCTACAATGGCGGAGAGAAAGAAGAGAATGCCCCTAATCCCTCCAAAGGAGAGCGGGTGTGCCTCGTCCCTTACTTAATAAGGGGGCTCGGATTTCCAATCCATCCATTTCTCCGGGGGTTGCTGGAGTTCTACGGCCTCCAGCTACATAATCTCACGCCTGCCTTAGTACTGCATATCGCGAGCTTTGTAGCCCTCTGCGAGCTGTGCTTGGGTGTCGAAGCTCATTTCGGACTATGGAAGGAGCTATTTTGCCTCGTGCCCCATTCCAAGAAGGGGTCAATGTATCAAGTGGGCGGAGCCGAAGTGTGGCGCATCGCCGGGACCAGATATCTGTCCGGAACCCCAAAGAAGGCGTCCGAAGACTGGCCCTTGGAGTGGTTTTATATAGAAGACGTCCCGTTGCCGGATCCTGTCCGGATCGGCCTCCC